>NC_139825.1:20181133-20233633 GCF_963691815.1 Echiichthys vipera | reverse complement strand
TCCCCTGTGCAACCTTTCCCGTATAACCACCTGAACGCAGGCTGAAACCACTGCCTATATCCACATGCAAAGCGAGACTGACAGGCGCAGCCTTTGGGAGAATGGACAACTACGAGAGACCGAAGCCGAATACATTAAAGAAATGTAAAGCAAAAGCAAAAAAGAGAGTGTTTCTTGTTTAAAATGGCCTCAATCTAAAACTCGGGCGGCAGCTGAGCGGTGGAGAACAGATGAGGAGTTGTAAATGGGGAGTATATATTCCAAACTGGTCCGGTCGGCAGTGTCTGGATGTGGATAGGCTGCAGGCTGCTCAGAAGCATGCCTTGCATCACCGTCATCCGTGCTCTCTCACTGGGGGCGGGGCGTGGTAAAGTGGCGACTCCTTCCCATCCAACCATAGCCTACTCTCATCAGCACCACTGAGCAGATGGGGACCGAGGAGCAGGGAGAGAGGAGCAACTGAATAAAAATAAAACTTTCCCAACCAGACGTACAGGCTTTCACCCTCTGCCTTATCAAATTGGTCCACATTTGCTGGTTATATTTGTGGAGTTGCACCTTTTTATACAGAGAAACGTTGATGCATCCACGTAAAAAATTAACTGTGGTGTATCACGTTTATTTATTTATTTTTACTTTCTTGCGGATCATATCTACCCTCAATGTATTACAGGCCTATGAGCCTACTCTGGGAAAATGCATTGTTAGGATCCATTTGTGTTCACAGTTCTATTTGATTAATTTATTTGTGTACATTTTATATTCATAATTCCAGTTCATAAGCAAAAAGAAAAACTTTACCGAGCTGACTGTTAAAACGTATTACCACAGAAACGTTATATTTTTAAACATATCTTGTTTCAACCCTGGTCCACCCTTATCATAGTAGCTGTTGTTGGGTCTCTGTAAATCATAAATAAGTCAGACCTACTCAATGTGTAAAGTGTCTTGAGATAACTTTTGTTATGATATGGCTCTATGAATAAAATATAATTTAAATTAATTAAATCATAATAAGTTTCATCACTCCTTTTCAGATAAGGTAGATCGTTTTCTTCCGTAAGAGTGAACCATCTTTTCAATCGACCATCTTTGATCCGATGGTTGAGTTGTTTTCTCGTATACCTTTAGCGCCGCCGTGTGACGACTCAGTACAATTTAACTAAATACTGAAAAATAAAGACAGAAGAATGTTGTTGTTGGATGCAATGAGTTTTTAAATATTTATAAGAGTGCGACAGGGGTATATTGTTATTGGTGTGACAATCAAATAAAACTATACTAAACATCTAACAACTACACCGTCATCAGCACCCAGAGGAGCCTGTTTAGTGGGATGCTGCTCCTGCCCAAGTGTAGGACCAACAGGCTCAAGAACTCCTTCGTCCCTCAGGCCATCACACTCTACAACTCCTCACTCGGTGGGAGGAGGAAATAAAGAGGACAGAAGGGAAGGAGTGGGAGCCACTCACTCTGCAATTAATAATCTACTCTTACACAACAGGTGTGGCGGAGCTAGAGGGGAGGCCCAGGTAGCACTGGACCCCCCTGAAATCTGATTGGACCCCCCACGTGCCCCCCAGATGATTGACATATCACGGCAGCGCACATCTTGTTGTATGGAACCAGTTGCATGTTGAAATCAGTGACGCCTGAAGTCCTTCCTATACAATAGTTGGCGCTATGTACCAAGAAAGAGTTGTAATCCACATTTCTTAGGAGAAGAAGAAGAATCGCCTCAGACGAGGAGGAAGATTTGAATTAGGGGACCGGTTATCGTCGTTGCTAGAGCGCCTTGAGCCAGGATATCTACACGACAAAGAGAAGACGAAGAAGAAGGATAAATAGCCTTCATGGACTGTGAAACCCTCATTCTAAAGTGAGTTTTACGGCGTTGTCCTAATGAGTCACTGTTTAAAAACTTTTGTGTTCAGATAGGAGACCGTTGTGCTAGAAGCCACGGGTATAAAGCTAACGTCAACATTAAGCGGGGCAAGATATATTAATTATTTTTTAAAGAGAAGCGATCAGGCAAAGATGAGGCAGACAGAACTCAGCGGTCCTGGGAGCTCCCATCCTACTTGGACACTTGTCTTCTTCTCTTTCGTGCAATAACTTTATCCACCACTTAAGTGCAATACTTTAATCTTACTGCACAAAGAGAAAATGTATAAGATAAAATATGTATAAAACTGTATATGACAGAAATGAGCAGTAATTATTGCACTTAAGTGGTGGATTAAGTTATTGCACAAAACAAAATAGATTCACTATCGTTATTATTATTATTATTCAATATGTATTTCCTCATTTTCACTTATATTTATTTTCTATTCGCTCTCATTTGTTACATATTATTTTTTAAATACAATTTAAGTTGATATTTTCATCCAGTGTATCTTGTATGAATGTTGAGAGTTTTTATTGTCATGTGTTCTATGCCATGATATTGTAATTTAATTTCTTGTTTAATTAAGAAGGGAAAATATCTAATAAAACGATACTAAACAACAGAAACGGGACCAGTTAAATCTTCTTTTTTCTGTCCAAACCATACTGGTAAAATTATGCGCATGCGCAAAAGACGTTCCTATTTTTAGGAAGCGCTTGTTTTGTTGCCCTCGGCGGACCGTTCACCCCTTTCCCCATTAGAGTAGCGAACACATCACCGCCCGCTCGCCTGCGTTCGCATTAAAACGAACGTCCACGCTGTCAAGTGAAGCTAGCGATCACGTCAGCCCGCTGAGAGACTGCTGGCTCATCTATCGGTAGCTTGTGTCCTTTTTTCGATTCGGTTCACATATTATTAACTCGGTTTCAAGAACCGTTGCTATATTCCACCGTGCTCTGCTGGTATCTTCTTCTCTTCTCGCTGACAATGGCCGATCCTAAATACGCAAACTTGCCAGGAATTGTAAGTTTACTAACGCTAGCAGACAGATTAGCTGAATTGCTAACTTGGCAATGCTAGCTCCTAACATCCCTGTTGTTTACTCATCCGTCTGCTTATTGTTTGTTTTTACTATACAACCAGTAAGTGTAGATTCTAAGTGGATATATTTTCAATGAATGGCATGTGGTATAAGGCATCATTAGAGCAAGAGTGAGCACAGACGTGTTGTGAAAATGGGCCGGGGCGTTGGCCAGGCTAATGACAATAAACGGGATGTCTCATCGATTAATATATTGTTTACCTGATTGTTTTATTAGGCTTTCAACGAGCCGGACGTGTATGAGACCGGTGACCTTCCAGAAGATGAACAAGCTCATTTTGAGTCGGTAAGTTTTGTGTTCACTGTATTTGCAGACTGTTGACCCCTTGCTAAGTAGTCAGCAAGTGTTCACACTTTATATAACATATAACGCACTGATTTCTTCATTGTGATAAGTGTGCATTTATCCCTGCCATGACTAAAACATCTAACAACGCAGTTAACGTTACTGGTTGTGCTCTTATGTTACTAAGTAGCTTAACATCAGTAGTGCTGTGTTAATTGTGAAGTAAATGAATGAATGCTTTATTTCAAACATTTAATTAAAATAATACAATAAAAGCTAAATGAATAAAACAAAACATTAATTTACCATGCCCAGAAAAGGAATAGGAAGAAGCAAAATGTTATTTCCCTACCACTTTTCCATTGCTACATATTATAAATAATAATCAATGGCTTCATATTTATATCATATCTCAAACACTTTCTTTACAATTTGTTACATATGTTTACGCACACACCACAAAACAATAAGTCACATGTTCACCATGGAAAATAAATGGTGTAAATAAATACATTAAAAAATACAAATAATCTGTGAAAACACCTGGTCAAAATACTTTCTCCCTGTACCTTGTGAAAAACATATTTTTGTGCTGCTTTTATATTAGTGTATCTGTCACTGCATTTGTGCTGTCCTTACTGTGTTACCCACCAAAAGTAGTGAGATGACGTACAATATATGACCACCTCCTGACTTTATTTAAACTTAATAAATCACTTCAATTCATATTAAAAGCATGTTTAAGTAAAAACATGTCTGTTTTGTTCAAGATACCATTCTCATGTTATTGTTCAACCTATCTTCTATATATTATAATACATTAGTATATCTGTTCATTAATACATGGAGGGCAATAAGTAAGGGAACACAAGTATTAAGTTGATGGGAAAACTAATTAAAAAAAAGTTCCATTCAAGCGCCATCATCTATTGAAATGTCAGGGAACGAAATCTACTGTGGATTTTTACAACTATGTCATGAAGATGGTCTTGTGACTGTTGTCGATTCTCACTGCCATCCAACTGCAACATTAAGCAGAGGCAGTGGTCACCAGTGCCTCTGCCTAATGTTTTAAGCATTGACATTAATGCTTTAATCTTTTAATGTTTTTTTAATTGCTAGCATACAGTCTTTTGTGAGCAGTTGAGGGGTTGATAGATGGTTTACTGACCAGCTGAGTGAATCCTAATTGGCATTTTCCCCTACATGTTTCCTCATTCGTTCTCCCCAAACCCTTGCCCTTGTTTTGCCTTTTCCCCACCCCTCCTGGGACCCTAGTTTGTACAAGTAAGACTGGCTCCATTTTATTCTCAGTGAGCTTAATGCCATGCTTTTTATGCATGTTTTTTAATTTCATATCCATTTTTCTTACCTCTATTGATTGGGATGAAATGACAAATGGATCGTTGGCGTGACCCTTTTTGTGCTTCTTAATCATTAAAAAACTGATTGTTTTGAAGTGCAAGAAATTGATTCTTTTCCTTCTATTGGTTTTGCTCACTTAAACTATTTCAAGGGAATAATGATGGTGATGGGTATTCACCAGCACTTTAATTAGAAAGGTGTTTGTTTATTTGTTTAAGATATTTCCTTTTAACTTGTCATTATCTTTTAACAGTTGCTTCCTGCCTAATCACACTACTTTCACTAACTGGACATTTTAAAGTCCATGCGTTTTAACACCTATACATTGTGTTATACCATTTTCAAGGTTCATTGCATGTCAGGCTTGGATATAATAAAATTGAACTATTCTATGAATCCTAGTGTTAATGAAAAATGCTATCAGAAACATCAACTTGTGCAATCCATCTGCACGACCCTCATGTTTTGAAAATGCGTCCAAACAAACAAGGACACATCGGATTAGTACACTGACCTTACCTAATAATACAGACCGTATTTAGTGGATGAGGTGTTCGGCACACGCAACCTATCCACTTTAAGACACAGTCTCTTTGTCAGCGTCATTACAACATTCTGTGTTCTGCTGTCCGTTTCAGTCACAGCTGGTAAAAAAGTTCCCTTTTTAGTGCCATAGCTTTCCCTGACCTCATGTTACTTTACAGAAGAAACGTATTGGATAGGTCTCTCACTGTAGATGTTGGTCATAACAGAGGTTAAATTGAGAAATTGGTCCCGAATGTGACCATCTTTCTTTGGGCACTGAAGCTCTAATTCGGCCATTAGTGGACACGTCTCGCAGTCGCAATGACTCCTGATGACCAAAGATATAATTTCGTTTGTCTGGAACAGCCCAAACTCACACTGTATTGGGGTCTTAACTTGGATATACTTCATTAAAAGCTTTGGTTTATTCTAGCAAATTCATCTAGGATGAATAACATTTTATTAAGAAATGACACAACCTAATGAGTGATTTAAGATTGATTACATTTTCTGTTAGAAAAATGCATTTTAGGGCTTTAAGTTTCTCCTTTCTTGATGTCTTTTAAACCCCCTTGAGCCACCCTTTTACCCTTCATTCTGACTCATGGATTGTTTTTTTAAAACACCAACCCCTGCATCTATAGCATAATGTCTTGAGACCTACAATGCTCTCCATTAGAGCATATTGTCACACTACATTATAATGTGCAGTATGGTGTCAAAGGAGAAAGTAACTTGTTGGCGTTAATGGACCATCTCACCACCCTGAATTGGGAAAGACAGGAAGAAAGAAAGAACTGAAGTCATCATGAGCAGTCTGAACAGTGTGTCTCCAGGGTTTTTAGCAGGAACCCTCAGAACACTGCTTTCTTTCTTATCTTTTCCTGACCCTGGCCAACTGTTCCTGTTGTGTGCATGGCATGTGATAACCACATTAATCTGTGTTGTCTCTCTCTCTCTCTCTCTCTCTCTCTCTCTCTCCCTCCCCCCTACTTTTTTCTCTCCCTCTGCTCTTCCGTTACTTTCTCTAACTCTTTGGAAACCCAAGGAGCTGGTAAGAGCCTGACTAACACTCCTCCTCACTCTTCCTCCTCCTCCTCCTCCTGCCTACATCTGTGTAACTGTGTCGTGTTGTGTGTGTTTCATTGGTCTGTCTATCTTTAAAATCCGAATCTGTGTGGTAGCCCGGACCCATGTCATCTATCTGTATGTCAGTGGTGTTTTAATTTTACCCATCGTCTCTAGTTCATCATAATTGATCACTAGGAAGTTTTGATCAAATGATGCACGTTTTTTTGTGCTTCCCAGAATCACTAATCAAAGAACCGTCATTTAGAAAACAAAGTTTTTCATTTTCTTAACAGTGATTTTACCACAGTAGACTTACACTACATGGATGACACATTTTTATAGTTGAACTTCTAAAGATGGTCTTATGGGTCTAAAATCAGGCCTATTGTTAATTAGTTATGGCTGTGATATACATATTTTTCCTTCATAACAATCTTTGAAATCATATTTCAGGGCAATGATCAAGCTCATAATTTCCTCTTAGATCTGACCAACCTGTCAACATATTTCAAGTCTACCTTGGGCTTTGAGACTTTTGGCTCACTGGCTCAGTAAGCTAAGGCTCATTTTTAAGTCTTTGCTGTCTGAAGTCTTTGCTGTCTGTATAGTCTAACATGCACTTTTTAAGATTTTGTTTATGTTCATCTGACTTTATTTCCTGGTGTTTCAATGACAGGAGGAGCTCTGCAGTGACAGTGTGGAGAGGATTGTGGTCAACCCCAACGCAGCCTATGACAAGTTCAAAAAAAAGAAAGTCAACACCAAGGGGCTTGGTCAGTTCATAGTGGATTATATATATATATATATATATATATATATATATATATATATATTATTTTTACTTCTTACCTCTTGTGTTATCAGTCTTGCTTTGGTGTGAATTGCCCCGCCAACTTTATCCCCATGCAGTGAGATGTTTCTGTTATTTAGCCTGCTCTCATTAATTAAAAAAAAAATGGGGTCGACAAAAAAATAGAAACTCCGGTCTATAGGATGCAATACAGTTCAACAGCACCACATACTGCAGTCTCAAAAATGACCTCTTATCAAATTACTGGTGTCCTTATATACAGTACCTCAGTAAGTCTTGTGACAAGCTATCACCACCATAAATACTAAGTATACAAAACAACTTTACTTTCATCTTTTTAGAATAGCTTTTACAAAGTGCAGTATTTACTCTTAACAGATAAAGACATGAACAAGATAAATATAAATGACCATTATTAGGAGACATACAACATTAAAGACAGCTTTGCAGAATACAAGACTAGCAGAAAGACAGGCGATGTCGCTCTTCTGGTACAGGTGTAACTTTTTCGGTATGTTTTTTTCCCCCGATTTCCTCAAAACCCATTGATGTCCTCTTCAGACTTCTCAGACAGAATCAGTAGAAGCAGAAGAATTGGCTATGAGTCCGGAGAATTTGAAATTGTGAGTACATTCTGTTCAGCAGAAATTCATTACTTCATTTTATATTCTTTTTGAAGATGTTTCATTTTAGTGCAGCAACACCATTAGGGTTAAAGTCTGCTCTCTCTGTACCAGACTCACTTTGGTGTTGTGTGATATTCATACAATTTCTCTGTTCTCTCTTTTTTGTTTAGCTTGGAGAGGGCTGTGGAGTGAAGGAGACACCCCAGCAGAAGTATCAGCGCCTGGTGAACGAGATCCAGGAGCTCACTCAGGATGTGGATGCCATCCAGGTGAACTGACAGCGAGACACACATACAAACGCACGCCTGCGTGCTCCCTCACAGCTCTCCTACACGCATAGGACTTGGCAAGCGGATGGTACACCATTATTATTATATTATCCGGTCTTTACCTTACCTTGCTGTCTGCACGGATTCAATAGCCTTTCACAGAGGGACTTTCCTCCACTCTGCTCCATGACCACGCCATCATATATTTATTCAGGAAAGTGCAACATTTTAGTTAGAACAATTTCAGAGGCTCTAAACCACCATCAACCTGTGAATTTGCATTTTTTGTGGCAGAATCAGTGGTCTTTAGCTCATGCAGTTCATATTAGCAGAATATTAACCTTTTGGGGTATGAGCTGCTTCCTTGCTACAGTCTCTAAGGGCGCACTCACACTGTCCATTCGTACTGTGGCCTGGCTTTAGGGTGATTGACCCACCCCCCTCCCTCTTCCCCTGCAGCCCAGGCCCGCTCGTACTCACATTACTCACATTGATCTGGACCACGGCTCGATTGAGCATTGCTTATACGTCATCACCCCTCATGAATTTAGTTTTGTCAGACTGTTTTTGCACGTTTCATCTGACGAAATCTGCAGTAAACACTCCACCTACGCATCCGACCACCCCAAATCGTTTGGTGCATCTTTTTAAATGTCTGTCGCAGGAAACAGACTCATATCAATAGACATCAAGACCGCCGCCAATGCTCGCGCTCGTACACGTGCGCATGCTCATGCCCGTACATGTGCATCTTATTCTCATAAATGCGGCTGTTTTTTTTTTGCACCTCTGGTTAAGGGCGCACTCACATTGGTCAAACGAACTAGACTTTACCCGTGAAACGTGCTTGGGCACGGTACGGATGGACAGTGTGAGTGCGGCCTTAGAGATTCGGGAAACATGACTCCAGCAAAAGAACGTATATCGGTATAGCAATAGCAGTGCAAGACTCCTAAAGCTTTCCAAATAAAGTTACGTGAATCCTTTAAAACACTGAGTATTAACAAAAATTAACACAGAAAGTACCCATTTGGATTTAGCCATTTCATTGAATTTATTTACCCTTAAATAGATCCCCATGCATTTAGTTACAGAAGCTAATCCAAACCCAAGTTAAAAAATACTGGAATGCCCCATTACTTGAGTTCTGTCTGAAATATAATGTCTTAACAAATCAAATACAGTAGATATTTACGTATACAGTATGTTTTGGTTTTGTTTTTTGGCATGGGACACAAGGTTTCTATGAACAACATAACTGCTTGGCCGAGACAGACTTCTAGTCCCCTATTTCATCACCCTCTGCTTTTCTTGGAAAAACAACTGTCACTCCTGTGTAGAACTCAATTACTCAATGACTGTTGTGTATCTCCCCTTCCAGTCTGCTACAGAGGAAAGCAATGCAGAGGAGCGCCTGACCCCGGCAGTACTCGCCCAGCGGGCAGCCCAGCTCAAACAACAGATTGTTTCTGCTCATCTTGACTCACTGCTGGGACCACAGGCACACATCAACCTGGCTGACCCGGATGGAGCGCTGGCCAGGTGAGCAGAGAGAGTGGGGGGAGGGGTGGGGGGGGGGTGATGAGACAATGAAGCAAGACAACAAGCATCTGGATTCGGAAACCTGGCGCTACAACCTATCAGACCCTGGGAGAGTGATGAGGTAGTAGGCAGGGAATGAAAAGGGGTAGAGGAAGAGGGTCGCTTAAAGATATAGAGGGATTTAAAAAAACAGTACAGCTAGTTTCAATTGCTCACATAAACCAACCCTGATCTTACTGTAGCACTACCTGGGGAGCACAGGAAGCAATAGACAGATGATTGAGGGGGGGAAATAAAAGCTTGAGAGAGAGGTTAACTGAGAACGGCTTTAGAGAGAATAAAAACATATTGTGACACGTCAGACCAAACACTGAACTGAAGATAGAGAGGGAAAGATACACAAGTAAGAGAAGGGGAATAAAAACTGATGAAAACTCACCTTGACCTTGCTGTTTACGACAAAGCAACACATGGAGCTGATAACAATATTGAACAAATATTCCTTTTGTGTCTCCATTTCCTCTCTTCCCCCCAGGCGTCTGCTCACCCAGCTGGAAGCAGCCAAGGGCAGCCGTGGCAGCGCTGCTGGAGACAGCAAGCCAACGGCATCAGCTAAGGGCCCAGATGGAGTGGTACTCTACGAGCTGCACAGCAGACCAGAGCAGGAAAAATTCAATGAATCTGCCAAGGTAAAGTGAAAAGGGAGGCGCAGGGAGTCAGAGTCAAGTGTTTGCGATAAATGTACTCTTAAAATGAGCAAATGTTTTAATTTGCTAGTTGTGTTTTTGTTTTCATTCTCATGAAAGGAATGTCAGAATATTTGATAAGCGGTACTAAAGGCAAGAAAGTGTGTGCATGGGAGTTTGTTGTTTATTGTGTGTGTGTGTGTGTGTCAGTGCCAACCATGTGTTGCCTCATTCCATCCCTGTAGATGGCGGAACTGGAGAAGCGTCTAGCTGAGCTGGAGATGGCTGTTGGCTCAGGATCAGACAAGCAGGTACACACGACTCACACAGTCTTTACACACAAAAACACACACATCCTTTTTAATGCTTTTCTCGTTCATTCACACTAATTCTGTTTATATTCCTTCTCTCTTTCATTCTCACACCAGTATAATGTTGATGCTTCTGTTGCCATGTAACCATCTACAAACTGAAATAAAAATTTGATTTATGTAAACTATGAGGGTGGCTTCATTGCTTCTTGTTGTAATTTATTTTCCCTCTTTATGTTGCAGGGGCCTCTGAGTGCTGGTGTGCAAGGAGGCAGTTTGATGGTAAGAACAAGATAAGACTTTCTTTTGCAACATACTGTGTGGAGTATTTGTATTTGTAAAACTGTATCTGATGTGCAGCCAAATAACTAGGCCATACTTCAAAGATGAATGACATCAGTTGCTCCAAGTTTGTTTATTGTTTCTGTGCCAGCAGTAAGAGAAAGAACAAAAAACTTTGTGCTCAAGCTTATATATAACGTGTGCTTGTTTGAATCAGGCCACCATAGAGCTCCTGCAGGCGAGGGTGTACGCACTGGACTCAGCTACTCTGGATCATGTGGAGGCCAGACTGCAGGTAACTAGGACAGGGTTACAGGGAAATGTATGGTTTTGATGTAAATGTTATTTGCAATTTTATTACATTCCTATTTATGCATCATGTTTCCCATAGAAGATGTGTGTATTGTAAGACATTTTGTTTTGGTGTCTTACAGGGAGTTAAATGACAAGCTCATTATTTACGTTCAGTACCGTTGAGATGTGCCAACCATATGCAACAGCTAATTCAGCAAATCCAGAGCATATTAAAAACATATACAATGTGTTTATTGCAAATATTACAATATAAATCAAGACATATCTCGGTCCTCTGACTCTTGTATGCGTTAGTATCTACTGCAACTAGAATTAAAGGTTCATAAGAAAGTTTTGTGGCTGTTGGGGTTATTTTTTTCTAATTTGACCTTTTAGCTATGACCGTACTGTAATTCTTTTGCCCCATGCACTGGATGGTTATTGAAACTGGGCAGTGCATTTCCTTTCGGGTGAAATACTGAAAAACTACTTTTCTGATCGTCTTAAAGATGCCAGAATTCCACGCTGTTAGCTTACTGCCATGAGTATTTACATTGACATGTATTGACATTAATCTAATAGATGCTTATATTTTTCCTGTAATGTATCTGAATGCCTCAGAATTGTCCATAACACTACCTCTGTAAAAGATCACTTGCATTATTTAAGGTAAACAGTCACTCTTGGAAAACATTTGGGGTCCTTCTGTACAAGTTTTACATAATTTCGATCTTAAGCATTGTGGTTAACATGGGGGGGTGAGGTGTAAATGTAAGTGGTCCTCTGCAGTTTCCTGTTTAAACTCCTTTCAATACGTATTCTGTTCCATGTGAAGTCTTTGGGCTTGACACAATGTACGAATAATAAAAGTATGACATGACTGTGGAAAACCCTTTGGAAAACAGAATTTTTTTCTCCTTATTGATTTGCAACCTCTTATTATAAGTAATTTAAAAATGATTGATAGTCGCGCACAAAATGAACAACTAAAAAACTGCTTTTTGTCTCTCTCCCATTTAGAGTGTCCTCGGGAAGATGAATGAGATTGCTAAACAAAAGGCAGCGATTGAGGATGCTGAGACTCAAAACAAGGTTTGTAATCCCTTTTACAGTGCAAGATAAGTGCAGGATGATCTCAGATTCTTCACACAAAGTTAAAAAGCACTTTAAGATGGAAAACTCTAATGGAAGGTTCCTACAATCTCAAGCGTTTAGATTTTATCGCAAAGTTGTATAGCACCATATGTTACATCTGAATGTAGTGCTGTCTTTAATGACGAACAGCTGGAACAGCCTTTAATCAGTCAGAGCCAAACCAAAGTTTTATCACCAAGCTTTTTTATTGTTTGTTCATTTAGAGTCAAAAATGAAATACATTTTTATTCAGGATTTCATTCAGATTTTTCTGTGAGATGTGCATGATTTCCAGGCAGCGTTCATGTGTCTTCAGCCTTGACAGTTCTAAAGTGCTGTACACTATAAGGGCCAATAGAGGGCAGGGCATGTTAATCATATCCTGATGGTGAATGACAAAGACATGAAAAGTGGTTTATTTTGTGTAAATAAGGTTAGTGCATGTTGCTGTTCAATTTTTGGTGACACTATAATGTACTTTAATTGTGATTTTAGTAAATAGGGTGTGTGACTTGTTTACTTGTATACAAACATTTGTATAGCACATTTCAACAAGAAGGTAATTCAAAGTACTTTACATAAAACATTGAGAGCATTGGAAATGAACACAAATAAAATAATAATAAAAAATGCTAAAAGGAATTTTAGCAGCATAAATGCAACTTAAAACAGTGACCATATATTCAATGCAAACTTAGGCTTATGAGTTTAGAATTTAGTCTTGTGAAGTCTTATAATAAAGTCACTTAAAATACAGGTGGAATTTAAAAAAAAAAAATGTCACTGAATTTCAAGCCGTGTTAACAGTATTTCTAGTTTTTGGCCCCAAACTATTGCAAAGTAAAGTTCGAATGTAGGTTTTACTTTTTATTATAATAATCAATGCACTTATCAATTACAGTACAATTACTACTGCACTAAGTAACAAAAGTCAAATGTGTGACCTTGGTGAAAACAAACATGTTATTTTTGTTTTAGCTAGGTATTAAATGTAAATTGTGTTGTGTGTTTAACTTTCAGGTGTCTCAGCTCTACGATGTAGTGCAGAAGTGGGATGCCATGTCCACTTCTATACCTCAGGTGGTGCAGAGGCTCGTCGCTGTCAAGGAGCTGCATGAGCAAGGTGAGCAACTAAACTGGTTTACAAGGTGGTAGTCCTAAGACTTGCTCTATGTCCTCGCATTACTGTAAGCCACGAGACAATGTTATTTGTTTAACTTGTCACCCCATAACATTATATCAATGTAGTGCTGTTGAGTAATTAGTTTGTATTGTAAATATTGTATGAATATTGCTTTAGGGGTGGATTTCAACCCAGTAAAGATCATAACAATGAAACTTTGATTATTTATGGGCTATTCTTTTACGTGATGGGAGAAGAACCTTGAATTGACACCCATGAGAGTTCAAGGAGAGGATGTATGTAGGTTAGTGGGGGGTGGGGAGTGGCATTAAAGATTAAAATATGTAGGATGTAGCTACAGAACATAACAGGGTGTGATCCCGGATCACATTTCAGGCAGCATCTGTGCTGGGATGTAAAAACTGTCCCTAAAGATTTGCATTTGCAATGGGAATGTCTTGGTGCGAGACAAAAGATGAAAACTAAGCGAAAATGGGATTCAATCGGATAATGGATTTAGCCTAAACCATGCCATTCTATTATAACAAAGGGCAAAAAATCACTGAAAGGGAGACTCAAAATGGTAATAGAATTAGACTAAATCTAGCAATAGTGTTAAACTCCCCCTCAGGGAGAAAGAGATGCATGATATTATATATCACATTATCATCTTTTTATTATTTAGCACATGAAAGCAGATCCTTGGCATTAATAGATTGGATTGATAATTCATTTCTGAGAGCTGGAAGAGGTCATTCATCATCCAGACTGTCTTTGCACCAATCGGTCACAGTCTGCAGCAAAAGGGTTCTTAGCTCAATGGGGTTTAGCTGCACTGATCTTATTTTTCTCTCCTGATCTTCTTTACCGATGAAGGCAATCAACGGAAATAATCTTTCAAGCAATCATTCATCAATTTTCGGATTACATTTGTCTTTACTCCTCTTCACGTTGTCTGAGAGCAAAGATAACATTAACATAAGCACAGTATTTAACCACTCATTTGTAAATTAGAGAACTAATGCTCAGTTTAACTTCTTTCTCCTTCTCTCTGCCTCACGGCTTCATTTCATCCAACACCACCATCTTGTAGCCATGCAGTTTGGCCAGCTGCTGACCTACCTGGACGCCACTCAGCAGATGATCAACAACTCCCTGAAGGAAAATAACACTCGGCTTACAGAGGTAGGAAGTTTAAGATCTATTGAACCATTGGGGATTAATCTTTTTTTTTTGTGTGTGTGTGTGTGTGTGTGTGTGTGTGTGTGTGTGTGTATCACTGCTCAAGTGTGGAATTTTGTTCAGTGTTCACCTCGTGTGAATTAATGAGGCCAATCGAAAAACATACTTCTCTCACTGGTGGGTCCTCACAAAAAAATTTCCAACAATGAAACAATTGCTATCATATAACAGGAACAATTTTTTTTATGTATGAGGTACTTATCCATAGTCACCCATAGCCCCCTGTTTGGAGAAACAGGCAGGACCTCCAACACGGAAGCCAAGTCGCAATGTACTGCTGACAGGGGCAGCAGCTAAATGCATTTTAGACACTTTAACACTCCATTTTGCTGGTCTACCGCTGCCTCAATCAATACTCTACTAATACTAGTATTATGTTTGTTTATCAGTTAACCTTACCCGTTGACTATTTTATCAATCGTTTAGTCCATGAAGTCTTTAACAATATCATTTTTTTCAGAGCCCAAAAAGACATTTTCAAATGACTGTTTTGTCCAACCAACAGTCAAAAATGAAAGATATTGCATTTAAAAATGATGTAAAAACGGAAAATGAATCAAATCCATACATTGATGAAGATAAACTAATTAATATTTAGCATTTTAAGCTAAGTTCAAGCATTTTAAGAATCAGTATATTTGTTTCTAATATTTAAGTAACCAGTGGGTCTTTAGTTTAATTCCCGGACCCAAACGTGTCTGGTGAATTTATTTATTTATTTCATTTGTTCTCCCCTCTCTGAGAGCCTCTTTTTCCATTCTGCTACGTGAACTACTTGGGCTGCATATGTGGTAAAACACAGCTGATGCAGGATTTGTACGCTGCCCTCCTAAAAACTACATAGAACTGCGTAAAAAACGAGTACAATCTGTTTTAAAATTATTAAGATCCATACCTCATTGTACAAGAGGGCAATGTGAGGCAGCACAGCTTCTAAACCCTGCAGAACCAACGATTTTAAAACTCAATGGCACACAGTGAAGCTGGCAGCAGCCACATGCCAACGACAGAGCCTGTGTGGCAGGTATAAAAAAACTTGCTGCGCCCTGCGTCCATTCACTATGTATTTTGGCTGTTATTGGCTCCTGCTTGACTCCATGCTCCACTCTTTCCATCCCTGTGTCTTCAGCACTACCTTCTACTCTTTCAGCTCTTGACTAACTCGCTACCCCCTTCTTCCTCCCCAGGTCCAAGAGACAATGAAAGAAAATCTGGTGGCTGTAGAAGAGAACCTTGCTGCACTAGATCAGAGGATGAAGAAGCTCTCCAAATAAACAGTGTCAGAGATCGGATCGGTCCAGGAGAAGACTGTAGAGCACGGACAAATATGAGCTGGCTAGAGTGCACAAATGTGGGATTGGGGTTTAACTCTGTCTTTTTTGGCCGTCCCTCTCTTGCTCTCTACTTCGCCTCTGCCTTTTTTCACTCAGTGGAATGTTAGAAAGTAGGAAAAGATTGAATAACAAAAAAGGAGACCAAATGCTCTTGTCCAACCTCCTTTCCTCTTCCTTTCTCTTACATCTCATTGATATCAACTGAAAACACATTTTCCACTCTATTCATGCCACTGATGCAGTCCCCTCTTGAGCTTATTATAGTGACCTATATTGTTATAGACTGGATTTGTTTTCATAATTATTAGTATTAAGCATAAGAAATGTCTTCATTCCTTTCAGAATCGCACTCTGGGTTTGTACTGTATACTGTGGTCAAATTAAAGGGATCACAGTAGTGTTGGGTTGATGAATGACATTAAAGACGTCAACTGTATAAAAAAAAAAAATTGAAGATCAGTTGTCTTTTAGTGTTGTAGCAGGAGCACTTTTGTGTGGGTGTCAGGGCTAAGTCAAGGAAGGAAAGCTTGTAAATATGCCTGTGTACCTTATTGTTTCTTCACGCTCAGTCACTTGTAACTATATTATTATGACTGAGACCAGACACCACAGACTTTCAGAACTCTAGAACTTTTAGTCTGCTTTGTCATTGCCTACAAGTCAACTGTATTGTACATCTGTGGTCATGGAAACAGATCAATAAAACAAGGTGTGGTAACCTTTGGGTGCTTTTTATTTCATGAGATGAAGATCACTTTTTAAATGCCCACTTCATACTTCATACAAGGAATTGCTTTGCCCATTTATGAACACTGGATGGCAGCATAACATAATTTAAAAAAGGTTCAGACTCCCATTGTAGTTAATCAGCTTTCAAATTTACTACCAAATAGACTCCATAAATGCTAAATTATTCTGCTTTAACATATTCCTATTCCGCCAAAATTCCCAGTAGAGGTAAATTTTATCACACTCCTGAATTGTTAAGTCACTTAACAATTCAGTTTCTATTAACATTGGCAATACCTAAAAGAAGACTGACAAACCTTTCCTTTCTGACTGGATTTAAGTTGACAGAAAGAGCTAATTTTAGTTTATACAAAACTGCCTACAATCGGGGGAAAAACCTTCAAAAGAATCTACTCATTACCTTTATTGCCTGTTATTCCTCATCTCTCTCCTTATCACTCTGACTTTCTAATGAAGCCATAAAAAAGCCAGACACACTATTTACTTGATATGACCAGTGTCCTAAAGGATTAAAAGGAGAATACACCAAGACCTACAATAGAAATTTACCAAAAAGTATGAAGCGTCCAGTCCAGTAATATCACATTGGAACATGGTTCAGCACTAGTCTGATGCTTCATCATTCGCAGAGCAAATTAACACAAGGCACTCTGAGGTCAAACTCAAATCCATTGATTTAAAAATCTGGCAATAGGAGCTTTACAAAAAGCATTACAACAAAAAGCTGCTTGAGGTCAGGTGACGGTATTAGTGACAAAGGCACAGACAGGTAATATATACAGTAGTAGTGCACAGATCAGGTGTTTCTAGTGAGTCATCCATACACAGCAGCTCAGTTGAGTAACTGCCGCTGCAAGCCGCCACAAATGGATAAATAGTTAAGAGTCGTTAAAAGAGAATTGTGGTCCTGAAGTCAGTTTTTATATAACTAAAAAAATCTTCCTATCTAATCCTAATTAGATGTGTGAATTAGACTCAACATATGATAAATCCCTTAATAAGCCTGTGGATTTCTCATTTCTTTCTATCTACATCTTTCTTTTATTTCAGAGAACCATTAAATGCCGAGTAGCTTTCTGTTTCCTCTAACGTGAGGGGAGTTCAATACTGGACAGTACATATCAAGTGTGACTTGCGGGAAACAAAATCCAGAACTCCAACTTAGAAGGGAATGCCCCTCATGAGCGCAGAGACATACCGTGTACTGTACTGTATATCATGTCATTCTGCATTTGTCCTTCTATTTTGGGTGTGCTAGATTGGGCAAGCCCACTCCCATCTCTAAAGACTCATTTATACACAATTACAAATAAATAGTTACCAAGCGGCCAGCCAGCCCAAGATGCCGAGTAACCTCCTGGACAAAAGCAACAGTATTATCATGTTATTGTAGACTATAGCTGTCTATGTGGCCATGAATATGTAAAAGCATAACCCCTCTGGAAAAACAGACAATTTTAGCAGTGGGGTTTAAATCCAATCAAAAAAACCATAGAGGGTTTTCAGTAACATTAAAGCTCATTCTTTGCTCAACAGTCAAATTTCAGCTTCTTATATACTGTATGTCAGCAGCCTAGACCACCCTTTACTACCCTGGACAAAGTTAATATTTAAGTCCCCATGCAGCACAGACGCAGCTGAACAGAGAAGAGGCTGTAGGAGGCACCAATTGCTCCAAAATCTGTTTCTGGTGCTGATATGGGGAAAACTATGAGGTGAGGAAGAAAAGGATGGAGTAAGAGCCTGGAGTGCGTGCCTCGCTGCCAGTATACCCACCTGTTCAAACAGGCTTTTAAAGTTTAATGCCCTACAGTCTCTCGCTTGGGCTTGTGGATTTTACCTTTGCCTTTTTTCTTATGTCTTATCTTTGGCACATGCATGTCGGTGCCAAGTAATGAAGAAATCAAGGCAGTGTTAACAGTTTAGATATTGATAATAGCACTTTATTATTCACGTCTGTAATGTGCTGTACTGTTTACAATGGCATGTAATCAAATATTTAATACAATTATAATTTATGTAACATTAATATCTCTTCTGTTTTGACAAAGCAAAATAGTAAAATTACTAATAATAGCAATTCTGAACAATAAATGGAGGCAGTGAAAAGTAGAAGCAGAGAAATAATAACCGATATCAGGAATAAAAAAGGACACGGAGAAGAGAGAGCAAATCCCACACAGAGGGCTTCTGCATCAGTTTGTCCGATTCTTTTCAGATTGGGTCTGGACAGGTGAGGCATCTGTGGTGAAGCAGAGAGGAGGACAGAAGAAGTCAGCGGAGGTAAGCAGAGTGAAATAGGATGGATACCGTTGTGGGGCAGATTGAGAGGCTTGTAGCGAATGAGAAAAAGAGAAGATCAAGACCGTAGTGTAAAGAGAGTTGTGTGCAGACGTAAACAGGGTTTTAACGGACTAACAAGATTGTCGGCAAAGTCGCCTTAAAGCTCCAAACACAGAAATCTCAACAAGTGGATGTGACACCTAGTTGTTAAATCTGGACGGGACAAGATGGGATTGAGTGGATAACTTTAAAAAAACTCTCAAAAATAAACCTGAAATAGAAGTTTTCTGCTTCATGGGAATTCTGGACATCTTTGGTGTACAGGAGATGATAGATGGGGGACCTTCTGAGGAAATAAAATTCAAATGAGATGATTAATGGGTATCATTAATAGCGAAGTACAATATTGGCCTCAGCTGAGATGGGCATTGACAAAAGAGATTAATGTATTAACAATGGGGACCTAAGATTAAAGACAAAGCACTGTAAGTAATTGTTGGCAAAAGATCCCATTTATAGCGCCTTAGAATCTCCCCCATGAATCACTGCCACTTTCCAGTTGTACATATTTTTTTTTAATATCATGCTTTTCTAGTTTAGGTACCAATAGCCAGCATGTCTGATAAGGTGAGGAGGTCTCTCTGCTGCTGGTCTTGGACTTAGAAAAAGAGTTAAAACACACAATGACAAAGGGTGAGCCAAGAGAGAAGGAAAAAGGGTTTACTGTATCCCCAGTACATGTTAACAGCTGTATCACTTGGTCAGTTCAGAGAGAGGAAGGATTCCAACAGCTGGTGTGTGTGTGTGTGTGTGTGTGTGTGTGTGTGTGTGTGTGTGTGTGTGTGTGTGTGTGTGTGTGTGTGTATGTGTGTGTGTGTGTGTGTGTGTGTGTGTGTGTATGTGAGTGTGGGGGAACTGGGTGTGGAGCCTTGACCAAGGGCACAGGACAGATAGAAGGGGAGTGTGGTGGCTGGAAATTCCCCAGACTCTTTTTTGTCTGTAAAACAAAAGAAACAAAAGGCAACATGTATTTTAAAACTCCAAACATTAACATCCACCGCTGTCAATTCCCCCCCCTCCAGCATTGATTGTTGGTTATATTTCAAACTGCAGCATTTGTTCTGAATAAGCGTGGCCACACGACAAATCAGGCACACTTTAACACCATTTTTTAGAATTAAATTCTTATTTTTAGACTATCACTTGTTTTGTGATATCACACGGTTATATTATTACAGTCTGGTGGACTTTTTGTTCATTTACACAATGTGTAAAGGTATTAGCCTATGTAGGTTTTTTAAAGGTATAATTTAAAAATAAGAATTATGTTCAGTTATTTATGACTAAGAAGACACAAATGTATTTAGTGAGATTAAGTAAAAGATTACATAAACACCATAGCAACTGATATATCCAAATACAACCATCAGTCATGTCTAAGCCTCATCTAAAAGCAGATGCACATGGCCAGACAGTTATCAGTGAGGAGCACTTGTTTACACTCTGTAAAGAATAATGCAATAGAGGATAAATAATACAACTAATCTATGAAAATATTGTA
This sequence comes from Echiichthys vipera, assembly GCF_963691815.1. Lineage (NCBI taxonomy): Eukaryota > Metazoa > Chordata > Actinopteri > Perciformes > Trachinidae > Echiichthys > Echiichthys vipera. The sequence continues at coordinate 20,213,145 of NC_139825.1, read as the reverse complement.
TGTTTGTTTTTTTACGTGTGTTTTTGTTACAATTGAAACGACAATCACCCAGGAAACAGGGACCTTCATGTTAAAAAAAAAACAAACAGAAAAAAATGTAACCTCGATCTGGGGTTGTAAACAGTGTTTTCTAATGAATACAACACAGACGACGGGACTGACAAAATAAACAGACGACAGGGGTGGAGAGGGAGGGGTGTAGAGAAAGTATGCTGAACTACTCAGCAACAGCCACTCAAGTCGTGACGTGTTCTCGGTGCTTCCTGCAGCGCTTTAACCCGGGTCCTAGAGACAGTATTTGAGCTTTCTATTCGCTACTTGGCGCTGTTGCTATGGGGTTGTGCACGTTGAGCCGTGCATGGAAAACAGTTTTGTGTGTGCTGAGTTTGGGATTAAGGGCAGAAAGTGTCAGGAGCGAGGCGAAGAGCCCGCATCAAGAGTGCAACATGATGAAACGTGCTTTTATTTTGTTGTCACTCTTTTGTTGTTGTTGTTTACCTTAATGATGGTCGTCATCCAGCACCGTAATGATAACATTTAGCCTACTGTCTGGCTTCTTGTTCGTCTGAGACGGTGACCTTGCTGAACTTCCTGGTTTTAATAAAAACACATTATTACCATACATTTTTTATAAAGGAGTTGTATTGTATTGTAAAACTCAGTTAAGTTTATTTTACTTTGTCAATTCTATGGTGTCACAAAACGACACTGTGTTTAAATTAATTTACGTTGGTAATATAATCTCTCATGGGCTATTGGTGTAGGTAAAGGGACAATGAGCCTATATCTTAAATGCAACTTATTTAATGGTAAAACTAATATTTCATTGGTGATTACTTTAAATATCTATATATCTTTAAACATAAACAGATTTAGTGACTTTGTTGATTATATAGTGTCATAAAGCTGTAATGTTATCGTGGACCTTCTAAAAGCATCAAATTATGCTTTACTAAAACTAACATTTTAATAGAGACCTAATTGTTGTTATTTTTAATATATGTTATACACCACGTTGTATAGCCTGTCTGTTGCTCAGTGATGTTTTAAAGGTATTTAGCTATCACAACATGGCTATGAAACTGTTTTGGTGTAATGTGTCAGCCTGTATTCATTTTTTGTAAAATTCAACCTTGTATTATACTGATTTATATATATATATAAAAGCCAAATAGGCATGGGGTACTAATTATTAAAATAAAAAAGTATAACACCTATCAGAGCCAAACCTGTATTGAAAGTTTTGTTTTATCACGGACTAATGAAGAATGCTGCTGCATTTCATAACGAGCAGCTGAAAATATAGCTGGACACCAAAAGGGGGGGACAGTTGCTGCTGCTGGATCACACCCAGCAGCGCTCAGCTCGCGCCCCAGACGCTCAATCGGCCGGGCGTGTGTTTTAATATCTCTAAGAGCTGCAACAGAGCGCGCGGTATGAAATGAATGAGAATATGACACCACATGTGTAGGCTACTAGAAATCTGATCTTTGACATATTACAAATACCTAACACATAAAATACATGTGTCTTCCATAATCACACGGTAGAGAAGTGTCGTTTCAAGGAGAGCGCCGCTATTATAATTTAATGGAGTAAAGGGGGTGTGTGCAATGTCAATCACCGACCAGTTTAAGACATGCAATCAGAAGTCAGATGAAAACAAGCAGATGGCAATACAATGGATAATAAAAAAAACACAAAGAAAGAGCTAAATTGATTTTTTTTTTTTTTACTAATATAAAACCTTTCGTGAGAAAATGGATTCAGCTTTTGTGTTCCCCGGAAACAAACAATTCTTCGACATTAGATATCCATGCATATATGTATATTTTTAGATTTTTAGTTAGAGCCAACACTGTTTAATAAAACATGTTCTGATTCTGCTGGTGTTATCCCCAGCTAGAAACTGGTTGCCAAGCATTGCATCATTCCTTTCATGTGACTCCCATACGCCCCAAATTCGTCCTGGCCGTCTTATGACTGCATCACAATTGCTGCTCGCACAAACTATACAGGCTTTAGTGAGAGAACCAGCAGCTGAGACGACACCATAACCCCGCCCCCCAGTGCTCATTTCCCGTCACCCCATTGGATGTCGTTAAGGGAAAGATCTTGGCTCCGCTCTTCTGATTGGACCGTTGGAACGTCAGTCTCCCCTACTACGTTGCTAGGTTGTGATGGATCTGCCTTCCAATGCATAGTTCGGTTGGCCTCCCTCTCAATATAAACAGCGCCGGGAGTTTCCGAAGAATCACATTCAGCCGTACAGACTGAACAATGGTTAACATGAGCTATCACCAATTTTTACTAAAACATCCACATTCGAGTTCAAGACAGTCGAGAAGGCGAGCGAATAAAAGAAAAAGGGTAAGTGGAGATTCTTGTCGTTAGTTTTGTTTGGGGCTGCTGGTGTAGTCTGTGTTTTTTTTAAGTCTTTGAGGGAGTGACAGACGGCTACTTCACTTGAAGTGGTCCGGTGCACTGGAAAGGAAAAAAGCCTGTTTTTGGCAGATACCCCAGTGCCGTTTTTAGAATAACAGTTGTCTTAATCCATCACAGATTTACATGGACGTGTTTTTATGTGTTGTCTGCTTCTGTCTTTGAAGTTGTCCAAGCTCTCGCGGACTTAAAGCCACAAACTTCTTCAGAATTGTTTTGAGCTTCCTAAAATATTTAGATTTTTTTTTATAGCCTTATACTTTTGATTTTTAAAGTGTCATTTGAATTGAATAACAGATGTTAGCCTACTCCGTGTGACGTCTGACAGTAGGCTTTCTGGGACACACAGAGGAACGGCTTTTATTTTGACAGCCTTTAATTGTTTCATTCAACACACCAATTTATAGTAAATGTTTACCACTGAATGAATACGATGTTTATATTGTTTTGTTGTTTTGTTTGCTACCCATTCTGTTCCTCTCTAAGCTTCCTTTTGTTTCGCCCATTCCTCCTACTGGACTTACATTTCCATGACGTAATTGGCTTGGCTTACAGTGGACATGTAGCACAAGTAAAAAATTAAAAAAAAGAAGCAATATTACAATTTACATTATGAACATATGAGGAAATGGTAATTTGTACGTTTTATTTATCTAAAGTTTTGAATGACTGCGTCCCCACTGCGTTTAACAAATTTACATCAAGTTAAAGAGGATTTCTTTCTTTATCACTATGTGAATTGATTTATTCACATCACTGCCAACTCTACATCCGTGCAATAATGTTGTTTTTTTATTTTATTTTCCTATTTACACATTAATGAAGAAAAGCGGAAATTCTTATTTAAATGGAATGTTTAAGTAACAAGGCTTTGTCTATAATAATAATAATTATAATACAAAATAACAATAATAGCAACAATAAAAATAATGATAGCTTTTGTTCAGCTTTAAGTGCTGAATTAAAGCAGTAGACCTGACTGTCAGACCTATAGAGTCATCAATATAAGGATGTATTCGTCGTTTATGACCATTTGTTTATCGATCTCAACGTGTTTTGAGGACCGTAGAAGGCAGGGGGCGCACTGGAGCACATTTTTGGTCTTTGTTTACAAGAATTATGTGACAGGAATGTTATTTTCTTCATCCTTGTGGATCATTTTAAACTGATTGACAATTTACATGTTTTATCATCATTTGAATTTTTTTTTTTATCATTTTCAAAAGCAGCCTTTATTGTTTTATTTAGGGCACCAAGCTCACTTTGTATTTGTGCACATCATCAATTTCATTCTTAAACCTCAGCAAATTTCAGCCGGCTGAAATTTTTTTAAAGACTAACCAATGAAATACTTTTGTCTTTCAGAATTGTTGGGACAAGCTATCTCCAACAAATTGGCAGACTTGATTAACACAGACTTCCTAAAGGTAAGTTATCACAATTGACATTCTTAATGCTGCTTGTTTGTGAAGTTAAGATTTTTAATTAATCAATTTGTTTGTTTTAATATGAACTTTAATATGAACTAATATGAACTTTGTAGTGGTCCACATTTTTAATACATATTTTGAATTTACAAATTCCTTTAGCTATTTTAGTGCAGGGCAGTAATTTAATTTAGTGTCACTGTTATTCCATTTCACATTTAAGTTGATTACACAATATATTGTACTTTGGTCTAGTTTTCTTTATCATCGTGTAAATGCTTCTATAGATTAGGTCTTCTTGCAGTATTCTCAGTAATGATACACGGCATCCTTAAGCACTACAAACCTACAAACTATAACTCAACCAGTTTCAGAACAGTAAAAAAACGATTTGGTCGGAGTTTCTGTGACGTGTCAGACTTCTAATGTGCTGCACGTTTTCCCAACCCTACTTCAGGTCCAGTGTGAACCGTGTGGCCGAGTACCTGTGTGTTGCGACTGACTGGCGAGATGACTGCCGAGTGGCTACACCTGCCCCCGCCTGGCGTGGGGCCGTTGTGTGGTGCAGAGTTGGAGGCGTGGTATGAGGACCTGCAGGATATTCTGGGCTCCGACACAGGAGGGGCAAAACTGGCACGTGCCCCTACATGCACTGAGGTCAGTACCTTGAAGTATGAAATGGCTATCACACCAATGATGAGTGTGAGTGTTTTATACGTTGTATTTTCATTAACATTTCTATTTTTTGGTTTGCTTTTCCATTTTGTGAAAAAAAATACATTCACATGCTAAGTTAAACCTATTTATACAGTGATATTCAACATGTTTTGGCAAAAGTTGACGTTTCCGTTTCCCTTTTGTAGAAAGAGCCGGAGTTTCTGGATGTTCTGGAGAGTTGTTCCCTGACATGGCTGACGGACGGAGGCCAGACGTGGGGTGAGGGTGTCCAAAGGGCAACAGAGGAAATCCACAACACTCTGCCTCTGCATCAAACTTCATCATCATCCTCCTCCTCTTCCTCCTCCTGTATGAGTCCAGCTGTTGCAGAAGAGCGGCGGGTGGAGGCTGAGAGTGGGAGAAGTGGAGCTAGTGGCAGTGATCTGCTGCCTCCAGAGTTCTTTGAGATGCTGAGTGAAGGAGGAGTGGGAATGATGGATCCGAGCGGAGCAGTGATCAGCGGTGGCTATTATTATCACCATCACCATCAACACCACCAAGCTAATAATGTCCATCCTGCGTCTCCCTTAGCCAGCGAGGAGGATCTGCCCTGTGTCCCAGATTCTCCATCCTGCTCCTCCTCAGCCTCCCAGTCGCCATCTCAAAATTGTTCTTCTCCCTCCTCACCAGCCTCTTCCCCTTCCGTCTACCCGTCCTCCCGCCTGGGAAAACGCAAGAGGACCACCAGCGAGAGGGCCAACAGTGCCTTGTCCTCTTTCGCCTCCTCCACGCAGCACACATCCTCATCCTTGTCATCTGCCAAAAAGAGTCGCAAAGAAAGAGAGCAGGAGAACGAGAGGAAGGTACAGGAGCTGACAGAGCAGAATGAGCGCTTGAAAGCAGAGATTGAAAGGCTGGGAGAGGAGGTACAGAGGACACGTAGAGCCCTGATAGAGAGACTAGTCAACACCAGGAAATGAGGAATAAAATGAAAGACAGGATGGAAGATGGGAATAAAAGATTATAGGTCCGACAGAAGTTGAATAAGCAGTGGTGGGGAAAGGTGTAATGTGATCATGAAATGCCTCTTAGACAGGAAAGGATAGAAACCAAAGATATATTTTAGAAGCAAGAGGATTTTTTGAGAAAACAGCTTAAAATGGCAAGTAATAGGAAAGTGATGAAAGACGAGAAGGCACAGAGAGAAGGGGCTGCAACAGCAATGCGGCAAATAAAAGACACAGCATGTATAAAGGAAAAGGAAGAACAGACAGCTCAAAGTGCAAATGATACCGGGGTTTTGATGAATGTTTGTCATTTTAAAGAATGCCTAACACTAAGTTCTATCAAATAGGATGGTAGAAATAACAGCTATTAGCATTTAATGATGATTTGTATGTTGGACAGAAGGGAACTTAATTCAGAGAGTGCATTTCATTGTCATCTGTTCCCACCATTTTGCAATAATTGTAACTCCTATGTTAAGGGCTGCAATTTGGCTAGCAGAGATTATTTGCCCCAATTTGTGGAAAGTTTAGGAGCTCAGGAAAAGTCTGAAAGTGCCCAGTGCAGTGTGAGTATGAGAGAATGATGTTTTTAAGGAGAGAATTCATAACCTTTCTTACTTTTTATAACCCATGGCTTGTGTGTATGTGCATTTAGATAAAGTAGGAAGGACACGGCTATACTTTCTAAGAGGTGATCTTTTCTATCAATATGGGAATGTTTGGTGGAATTGGCACAAGTTGTTCTACCCTGATTTACTATTTTTATATAACGCTGTAATAAATATATACACACAATTGTACTGTAATGGCTTGTACTGTAAAATGCCAACATATCCACTGTTATTTTGTCATTGCTGTCACATGAATTGTTAATTGTAGAATAATATGCATGGCTTTTATCATTAATGGCATTAAATACATGTTTTACCATACAATTTATTTTATCCTTCACTGTAATCCCAATACAATCCAATTTTCAATAAAAGAAAAAATGTGCAATTCTTCGTGTCATGTAATGTTTATTTGCCTTTTTAAAGTTCTGAGTATGAATGACTTGTTTGTAGAAAATTGTGTAAACTCAAGGTAATTGAAGGAAGGCGGAGAGTAAAGACACTTTTAGCAGAACTTCATTTATTTTCTTGATCCTAAAAGGGTATTTGTAGCAATAGGGGGAAAAAAGAAAGGGGGAAAAAAAACAATTTTCCAGAGGATATAAAAGTTCTTTAAATGCGCAACACACCTTCCAATGCTTATATCGTATGCTGACTTTATCACAGGGAGGGTATAAAATCAGTTTCTTTTGGTGTAGGGATTTGGAAAAATCCCTCCAATCTGTAGCTGTATTCATTTGACTCTCTTTGTGTGTTTTCATTTCCCCGTCGGCCTTTCCAGCATTTCATTAGTCCTTGGTGCCAATACCACATTGTCTTAGATCCTTTCACGGCTTTGCCTAAAGCTAATACCCTCATCTCTCTTAGTGTACATCTTGTTCCCGTTCTCCACAATCATACCTACTCTTCCCTTCCTCTCACTAACCTCCATCATTTTGTTTTTACGTTTTTCTGTCTCACTTCCTCTTGCCCTTCTGAGGTGCAGGCTCAGGGTTCTTCCCCTCAGCCAGAGCCAGCTGTTTCTTAAGGTCCAGCAGCTTGGCCACCTCTGCTGTGATCACAGCCTTCTCCGCCTTCTGGGCTTTGAGTGCTCGCACCTTTTCCCCCTGTGGTAGATAAAATGACAGGATTTAATAGACTTCTGGCACCCAAATATCTTGGTTAAACACGTCAGCTTATATGGACAAACAGGTTGGCAGTTTTCTTGTCAAATAGCAAGCAATTAACTATGGTGGCAATTTACAAGTTTGTAATTATACGCGTATGTCTGGGTTTGGAAAAACTGAGAATTTAACATTTGATTCACAAAAATATTACCACCGCATTTCTAGTGTTAAGTATAACAAAAAATTCAAAATCATAAATTTGGAGATAAAACAATTGGGATCAAATGTAAGCTTTACTACACAATTTGACAGATAGAGATATGGATTACTTGTAGCTTTTTAAATTAGCGGCTATTTATTTCCGTGGCCAGTAGTTTCTTGCGGGCGTGATTAGATTTTTAGAGATCATATTCGTTCCTCATGGAAGATGACATCCATTTAGTTATTTCTGCTGTACAAAGACTTTCAAGTAGGTTATTAAAAATAATAAACAATTCAAACAAAATAATCTTATTGAAAAAAAGAAACTGAGATAATTTTCGTTCTTATGGAATACGACTCACTCGCTCATTTTAGTGATCCGCTGCAGACATCTAGGGCCAGCAGCTCAGTATTTATCCCATACATGTCATCTCTATTTTTATTTCTGTTTTTAATGTGTATTCTTATTTTTCTGTGGTATGTTCTTGACTCTTATACCTGTACTTCTCCTGTGTTTCATTATCACTGCTGTTGCTGCTCCCGAATCTCCACACAGGAATATTAAAGGTTTATCTTATCTTATTCAAGATTCAAGATTCAAGAAGCTTTATTTATCCCGAGGGAAATTATTTTGCAACAGTTTCAATACAGAGATGGGAAAGGATCAGAGTAACAATAAGCATAAACATAAATCAAATCAAAATAAAGCTAACGTAAAATAAATCATGCAAAGAACTAAGTGTGACAGAGTGCAACAGACATCGTGGTTAAGCGTAGGTATATACAATATACAACAATACGCACTGTTCAGTTTAGCAGCAGATTGAAATGAAATAAGTACAAACTAAATAAGTGAGAAGGAGCGATAAGTTATAAGTGTTAAAAATGTTAAAAATGTAGCAGCATTTCCTACAGAACTAAGTGACAGTATGGCACATTATCATCTGTTTTGTTATTCTTGCTACACAAAGATCACTTTAAAGATTAAAAAAAAAATGCAATTTAAATAATCTTATTGGAAAAAAGATTCCAAAATGTAAGAACTGGGTTTACAATTGATGGGTTGCCACTAGCCAGCAATCTCACCTGCTCAGCCACAGCTTGTGTGAGCTGCTTGGCTTTTTCTGGGTCCACTCCGTTCAACGTCGCTACCTCAGTAGCAGCAGCAGTAGCAGCATCGGCAGCAGCAGGAGCTGGCACAGCAGCAGCGCTGCCAGCACTCTGAGCTGTCGGCTGAAGGTGGAAACAGACACATGAAGATGTTTTCAGTTTGAGGCGTTTTGATGGTTATTATTTCTCAAGATAACTTATTTCATTTCAGACAATACCACTAATCACTCAAAACGTCGACAGGATTTTATGAGTCATGAAGTGTGATAAACACTGGACAGAGAGGGATGAGTATAAAATTCAAAATCTGAGAACATTAGATGAGCTGCTAGTGTTAGTGAAGGCATGCGGTAATCAATATTGACACAGCATAACCAGCGTTGACTGACTCTTCACAATAAATACCGCTCAATACCTTTTTTTTAGGTGGTTCATCTTCAGGCTAGTGGCAGGCGATTGAGGAGAGGGTTTAGAAAGCGATTATTTTTTATCTATATGACGGATGCGTAATAAACCATTTAAACATCTATAGTGTTTTTTTGCATCATGTTTCAAAAGACAGATCCACTAATTACATACAAACTCTTATTTGTGACAACAGTTTGGCACTAACCCATGAACGGCTATCCATCATCAGTTGTTTCTTATTTCATGATTTATAAATAGTCAACCTATATTACTAAGACCTGATTGAACTCATGCACAGATCATTAGGCATCATAAACATCAAATACCTGCTGTCCACCAAATCTCTTCTTCAAAGCCTCAATCTGGTCCACCTCAAGTTTCTGGAACAATGGACTGACCTGGGCATTAAAAAAATGGGTTGGCAGGGGAGAAATTCAAAAAAATATATGCACAAATATTTAAAAAGTTTGCGATTGTGGATCCAGCCCAAGGCCAGTGTAGCTGGATAATTTAACCTGGAGGCTCTGTGCTCATCTTTGAACAAAGAGGATTATGCAATTAAGTATGTAGATAACTATGTATGATATATTTGAATTGTTTCAATCATGATCACCCTTCTTCAGTGCAGCATTTTGTGATTTATCAGTGTTGTGTGCAAATGAGCGTTGTGTATGGTGCATTAGTGTGACATTAGAATAGGGTTGTCTGCCGCTACTTGTCTGGAGTCATGAATCACTATAGCGTTGGAGATCGAATGCAGCGTTGGCAGGCTGCTGTAGATACAGGTCACCACAATTAGGCCTGAAGGGACAAGTGGCCTGAGAGAAACTTGCCGTTCGAAGGCTGAGGCCTCGAAACACTGTCTAGGCCATTATTCTTAAGTATGTGTATGTGTGTGTTCACATGACTACAATGTCCTCCAGAGTATTGAAATATTGACAGACTGTTGCATCCTCATTGTATCACCCGGCGTCAAGATAGAGGAGGTTCCACAGGTTTGTGTGTATGAACTGTGTGTGTACTTTCTCAGGTCATACTCACAGTGCCAATGCGGTGGCCGGCACTCAGGGAACATACAAACGTGCCAGTGCCTTGCAGCATGGTATTGACGCAAGACTGAGGGGCATTGAGTTGATCCCTGATGGTTTGACTGACCGTTGGCATGTATGGCAGCAGCATCACTGACAGCAAGCAGGCGATGTTCACAGACACACCGGTGACTGTGCCTGCACGCTGCCTGAAGAACAGCAACAGAGATAAGTCAGTTAGACCGATCATGAAAATATTTTGGATAATCTTATAATTGACAGAATTGACTTCTTGACTACTGCTCTTCCTGCTGGCTCTTATATTCACACACATTTGTATGAATTAAGGCTATGTTAAATTAAGATACATGACTGTGAATGAAGGAGTCCTTTTTCTTTTAATGTATACATTTGCAACACAGCTCTATCTACCCTGCATAAAACTACAGGTGGTACAGATTGTGTTCAGCTGGTCAAGGCCATCTCACCTTTCTGTGTCTCCTCCCTTAATCTTCTTCCAGGGTTCATTGACCTGAATGTACTGGTTGCCATGGCGTGAGATGTTGAGGATGTGTCTCAGAGCATCGCGGATTCTGATGGAAGATTTCAAGAGAAAATTTGGGTATGGGTCAATATGGGTTTATATAATAGTATGTTTCACTTTTACTGACAATTTACATATGTGCGTTTACATGTTTATCATTCTACATGTAAATCCCTGAATAATATAAAGAAAAGAATATCCCAACATCAACCTTATGAAGTATGTGATTCGAACAGTAGTCTTACTTGACTTTGTCCATGAGCTGGATGTACTGCTGCAGCTCCCAGCCCACCAGAGCCAGGAGCTTCTTTTCTTCTAGCTGTAGCTCCATCACAGGCACACAGCCCTCAAAGAACTTAGTAACAAACATGCCAGCTCTGGAGGAGAGAGGGAGGGGGGTGGTCAGGGAGAAAATGGGTGAAGAGAGAGAGAAAGGCAGTAACACAAGAGGAGGGCATGTCACTTGACTTGCTAATTGACTATAAATGATAGATTTTGCTGCCAGATGTAATACGGTGCTCCGTTAGTGTAAACTAACACAACAGTGTGCTGCAATGAGCCTCATCACATTGCCTCTACATTGTAGTTGTGTCTGAAGCCAGTCACTTTTTAAACATGTTTTATGTGTACAGTGAGAACGTTTTTGTCATGTCTGATGCAACTGACTGTTCTATATTTTATTACATCGCTCAGCCTCTAAGGAAGGTCCGCCAGACCACTGTCAAATTTACAATGAAGTGTGATTTTGATGTGTGAGCATGAACTCTGTGTGACCTGCATTCTAGATTTGTTTGAATCTTTTAATTAGTGAAACTGCAACTTTTTTCATCCTGGGAAAATAAAAAATATTCTTACGGTTACAATAACTGAATCATATGACTCGTCCTAATCATTAAAGTCATGTTTGCTGCTGGTAAATATTAAGTAACGATTTGCCCATTTTGCTTCGTCAAGCTGATTATTTGTGAAATTGTCGACAATCAAACTGAAAAGCTAGAACATCGCAGCCCAGAGTTTATGAATCTGAAAAAGCAGGCCCAAGATGGACACACTGTCTTTAATGATGTTGTGATTTTGTGACTGGATCCAGGCAAGGACATCATTTCTTTTCTGAAGCAGAATACTTTCTACCTCCAACACCTAAGGCTGGATGCAATCTTCAAGATATTTTAGAACCAATTAGGCATCAACGTTGCTGCCCGGGACTAATTTTGAAGATCAAGGTACTTTGAAAAAAAGCTGCTGAGAAAAATCTTTGATGTGGGATTTAACCCTGATCTTTTAAAAATCATTTGAGGCGATGTAATTGGGGCTAAATTACACCATCCCAAACAAATTTAGAAAACTAGGGTGAGCCTCTTGTAATAGTTACTCTAACAGACTTTTTTTTCAATGAGTACAACAATCTTAAAACTTGGTTGTTAATTGGACCGGATGACACTTTTGCTGCATATTTACTTCTTGAGTGAAACTTATTATAAACAAAATGTGAGAAACTTGAGGTGGATTACCCCATTTTTTATTTCACTGGTGACTGATCTCAACTGATCAAAACACAAAAGAAAAAACACAGAAAATGTGACAATGTCAGATGGCTGGGAACAAGTAGCATGAGGATACTGGTGCAGGTTATCAGAGTCATCGGGGAAAGTCGAATTCTGGCGTAGGCCTATATCTCACTGACGGAGTAAATTCTTCTATTCACACAGAGCTAAGCAGGGATTCATATTAAAACATATGACTATCACTAACCTGTTGATGAAGTTGCCCAAGTTGTTGAGCAGCTCAGAGTTGTTCTTCAGAGCCATGTCAGCCCAGGAGAAGGCTGAATCCTGTCCCTCTGGACGTACATACAGGAGGTAGAATCGCCACACATCAGACGGGATGCCCGTGTCCTTGGCCATGTCTCCAAACACACCCACACCACGGCTTTTGGAGAACTTAGTGTCCTCATAATTCAGATACTCTGTGGGGAAGTTACAGCATTAGTTACTGTCAAAGCTGAACTTTAAGTTCCTATTGCATAACTGCCCAACAAAAATAATACATTTAAAAACAGTTGTGAATCTTAATTAGTCTAATGATTTAACCTATGAACTACTAATTAACTGATGAAATAAGTGCTTACCTGTGGCAATGAGGTGGTTGACCAGAGTGTAGTTGTCCTGAGCTCCCAGTAGGGAGCAGGGAAACACAACACTGTGGAATGGTACATTATCTTTGGCCATGAAGTTGTACAGCTCTACCTAGTGGCAAAGACAAAACACTGCATTATGAGGATGACATCATATTAGATCATCATGAGATCATCCAGTTCAAAGAGGACTTATCAACTCTCCCCACCCCCCACCCCCCACCCCCCTCGCTGTTTCTCTCTCTGAAAACACAGGCCATCACACACATAACAGAAGCTCAATCTGGGGTTTCAGATGGAAAGAGATGAGATGAATCAGTGAGAGTCAAGAAGATATGTTGGAATGATTTCTTTTTAGCAATAGGGAATGCCTTACCAAATGTATTTTTTTTTCTATTGGGGTTTTCGAATGAGGTTTGAATATCTGTTTCACCCTAAAAAGAAAAAACTCTCAACATGAATAAAGTGATTTATCAGATTAAATTAGTTAATCTTTTATCCTGTAGTAATTTCCAATAATAGTGCTGAACCGATTTAAATTTTTTGTTGTAGGGGTTAAATAAATGTAATTTAAGGTGCCCTATTAATACAGGTGTGCCACCCTTTGTGTGCAGCGAGCGGGAGAGTTGTTTTTGAAAGCCAAAACACCAACAGATATGTATTGAAGCAGACTATTTCGTTAGATAAAAACAGGTTGTGAATTTTGGAAATGATTGCATCTATCAATGATTACATCTTATGCAGCCACCACTAGAATCCAATTCTATAAATAATATACTAACAATATTAACATAGCCTAATCTTTATCTGCACCTGTGCAGTAATACTGGGTTTAAACTGAATGAACAGACAGCCAAAAAAAAAAATCTGTGTAGCATTCAAATGTTAATTTAGTATTTAAATGTCAACATTATGAATAAAGCCTTGGAATTTTTTTTTAAAGAAATTGCAGTTAAATAAAGTCCATATGTTAATGAACAATATAGTTAACTGCTACAGCTTGACACGTGATAATGGATTAAGTGATGTGAAAGCTTCAAATATAATTCATATGTACACACAAAAAGTTGGAAGTAAAGCCGATAACAGCGTCATGAAAAATTAAGAAAACCTGATCATGCAGATTATTTTAACTGAGGAGAGGAATCTAGAAGTGGATGGCAACCACAAAACTACAAAGAGATGTATTGTCTCGTTATTTACATTTACATTTTACAGTGTATAGATTGTAACTGCGGGTAGAAACTGTGCATTTCATTCATAATAAAAAGAGGTTATGTCTTCCTCTGTTTCACATTAGGGTTATATGGAGCTAGGAATTACAGTTTTAATCGAGAGTGCAAAAGAGCAGATGGGGCAATGAAAAAAGCAATCAGGCCCAATCTGTGTTTTAAAGAGACAAAATCTGTGCCAAGCCTGTGCGTGAGTACTCGCCTCATAAATTCTGACGTGTGTTTGGGGGGAGTGTTGAGAGTGTTACCTGATGAGGATTCTTCCACCACTTTTCCCATTTGTCCGTGTAGTTGGCGGTAATGGACAGATAACCAATGGGAGCATCAAACCACACGTAGAACACCTGCAGAGACGTTATGTTACAGAAATACTTAAAAAATCTAAAAAAGTACACAAAGATTAGGAGGAATGAAAAAGCATTCAATGTGACTTCAAATTTACTTATGTATTAGAGGAGAACGTTTTAGATGGCGATTAATCTAATTAAATTTTCAATTACAATTACTACTGACTTTACTGACTGTTAATTTTGGCTTCCAAAGATTATGTAAAAAAAAAATGTATTGAGATAAAACGATCATTGTGCTGCATTCCATTGCGCAAAGATGCTCTTATTTTGTCCTGTGTTTGAGATCAGCATGCTGCTATACTTTACAGTGGTGCTGGAATACAAGTGAGTTACTGGAATATGATGAATATAGTTTACCAAAATGTTGGGTTTTCAATAGGTTGGTAGTGCATAACAACATGTTTGATCTTGTTTATTTTTTCAAAACATATTATTTTATATATTGAATATTTATCTTTAGTAGTTTGCAGTGGGATGTAAAAGTGCATGTCTTATTTATTTTGATCCATTGTTTTTCATTTATTATTTGTATGTTACTTATTTAAATGTATATTAGTAAATTGTAATATTATATTAAATAATATATAGTATTATTATTTTGCTCTCATTTAAAAAAAATTGTTCTTAGTTGAATTATATTAAAAAGAGAGTGTTTTGTTCAACATGATGTTTTCAAATTCAATGAGTAATTGTGTTAAATAGCTGGGATCTCAATATTGACCAAAATAATCATGATTATGATTCTTGATAATCGAGCAGCCTTAGTGTGTATTAAAAGAAATGGTCAGTGTTCCAACATGTTTGGACATGCTGGACTTTGAGAGTCTCCCAGTGAGCTATTAGAGAGCACATCAGTATGGATCAGTCACTGCAGCATTTGTATCACAGTAAATGAAGTACATAGTCATTTTCTATGTTTAATTCAGAACCTGACCTTAGATATTAAATGTGCATTCATTATCTTCTCAGCAGGTAATCATTATGCCTCAATAAAAAAGAGGAAAAACAGAGTGATGTGTGCATATTTCCTACAATATAGTCAACTATAAACAAGCCAAATACCATGATTTGTAATGTGAAACATTTGTTAAGATGACAATAGCAGACCTTCTCTTTAAAATCAGGATGAGGTACTGGCGTTCCCCACCGCAGATCCCTGGTGATGCAGCGAGGTTTGAGCCCATCTCTAACCCACGATCGAGTGATCTGTTTGGCATTTGCGGTCCAGTCTCCTGTGCAGGTTGACTTCTCCAGCCACTGCTCCAACTGAGACTCTAGCTGGATGAGAGAAAGAGGGAGAATGAAAATGCTGACAAAAATGTTTTAACACCAAACCACAGCTCCAAAAATAGTAAAGCCATTTACATAATAAAATTACCACAGGGATAACTGCCTTCCAGAGGCTGTCTGACTTTGAATTTTACTTTACACTTACTCTTTGTACTTTCTGAACAGGCTAAATCTGTCTCAATCCCTGTGTGAAACACAACACAGGCGGGTGTAAGCCAGGGTGTTTTAATGCATTGTAAACTGCATACCTTTGGCAGGTCCAGGAAAAGATGCTTGGAGGAGCGGATGACTGGAGTCTGCCTACAGACCTTACACTGGGGTTCCTGAAGGGGACAGACACCAAAATGAGTGAACAGAAATGGTATGGCAATTACTTCTGCCATTGCTCTCTTTTTCGAACGGAAATAATCAGCATTCATCATGATCATCCTCTTCTTGCTGCTTAAAACTCACCCTGAGCTCCACAGCATTAATGAGCCGTCCACATTTGTCACACTGGTCACCACGAGCTTCTGGATAGCTGCAGTGGGGACAGACGCCTTCTACAAAGCGATCGGCGAGGAAGCGCTGGCAGTTTTCACAACGCAGTTGCTCCACCGTGTCTTCCATTAGGAAACCATGCTTGTGGATTCTCCAGAAAATATTCTGGGCGATCCTGAAAGGATAAGAGATGACAAAGACAGTTGAAAGGTACTTTAATGGGACTGGGATGCAAAGACAAAACGAGTTAATGGTGTATGAACACAGGGAAAAAAGTGTTTTGTGAACTAATGAGTTGTTAAACCCTGACCCCATTTTTGTTTTCCAACTGAGACTGATACTGCTCTTCCCTATTGGCTAAAACATTATTAAAACTTTATGGATCAATATAAAAAACACACTTACTAGAAAAAGAAGATGAAAGGAAGAGAGCTTGTGTTATTAGTTTGGTAAAATAAAAATTTAAGTAAAATGGTACAAAAACACAAACTGATGGCACTCTTTGGTGTTGGATTTGTAAATCTCAAATGTAGGACCTAACACCCAAAGCACTTTTTATGAATCAAGTCAAAAGTCTTTAATCTGTGGGCTTTTTTTCATTTTTCAAAGAGCATGGTTCTGCAGTATGGTGTTTGATGCCTTTAATGTTTTACTTATCAAAGCAAACGTTTTTATCTTTGCACTCCTTTTCTATGTACAGGCTCAAAGTTTGAAGTCTCATCTTTACAAAAGAAAAACACCTCTCTTTTGTATCCCATTTCCACCCAAAACCCATCTTTCCGCATCATATTTTCACCTATATAAGCGAAAAATTATTTGATATCTTATCCATACACACACACTGACAAGAAGTCACATCCACTTTCATTGTTTCAATAATTCCTTAGAGCAACAACCCATAACTTTAAAGCAATCATTTCACCCCCAGACTTTAGTTACCTCATTAATATTATTGAATAGATGAGTTCAGAACGTCCAATTTATTTTTTCCTAGATAGAATCTGCCAATGTCTTTCCTTTTGGCTAACTTTTTAAAAAGTCATAGTTGCTTGAATAAATACATTTCTATAGTATTACAGTGAAGTGGAGCCTCAGCTGACTGACTGGATCTAGTTATACACACCACCCCCTCATCTTAGTTTGTTGTACCAGTGTTTGACTAATTCATAGGTGGTAGGTGTCACACTTACATAGTTCCAGAAACATTGCTGCTTTATTAAATAATTTAAACAAATGTTTTTAATAGGATTCATTTTATTTATTTTGTAAACCTCTGAAATGTAAGCAATGAACTATATTCCACAATCATGCTCAATAATCTCTGAGATTAAGTAGAGTAGGGCTTATGTTTGAGAGGGCCAGACATCCAACCCAGTATCTACTGCAAGATTATAGCAATGCTATGTTATGTAATTGTATAGTAATCGTATCGAAACATGTTTCCCTTTCATACCAAAGCCAAGCAGTATCAGGGCCACCCCAGGAGGGGACCAGGGTTGTGAAGCAAGCTCTGGATTATTACTGGAGACCTTGTTGTTTACCTTTACTTTTGTTGTTTACCTTCGATTATGATGAAAGAAAAGCCCCGCCTTTAACTTCTCACACAACTATAGATCACATTTTTACAAACGGCCAACCACAGCCTTCTTCCCTACTTCCACTTACTCTGTCTGCTTCTCGGTGGTAGTTCTGCCAAAAAAGTCAAAGTCGACCTGGAACCACTTGTAGATGTTTGAGTGAATGGCATGGTACTTGTCACAGATCTCCTGTGGTGTCAGACCCTCCTCTCTGGCCTTGTTCTCCGTAGCTGTGCCATACTCATCTGTGCCACATATAAACAGCACGTTCCAGCCTCGCAGACGGCCATACCTTAGAGGAGAGAGAGAGAGAGAGAGCGAGAAAGATGTGGTTAACAAAAAAGAAATGGAGAATGAAAAAAACAAAAGCAGCAAAAGAGAGATGATTATGGGAAGTTACAGAGGGAACAATAGCGGGATGGACAACCAGTTGGTGGAGCGAAAATAATACAGGCATAATTGTAATGCTGAGAAGGCCTTTAAGTACATAACAGGTTTCCATATACCTGTACATTATATATGCACAGGATTGTGTACGGTGTCATGTAATTGTTTTTTAAAAAAATTGTTCACGTATGTAGACAGAAAAAAAAAAGGAATTACAGGATTAAATTTCTACCTGCTGAAGACATCAGTGCTGAGGACGCAGCCGATGATGTTTCCCAGGTGAGGGACGTTGTTGACATAAGGCAAGGCACTGGTCAAAAGGAGGTTTCGCTTTCCTTCCTGTGGCAAACTGATAGGAAAACAGATTAATCTTCCTATCTTATAAATGCTCTAGAGTCATGTTTACATCCTTAGGGTCAAACTTCTACATGTTGCAGCTGAACTCACTCTATTCTTCTCCTGTTGACAAAGACACTTTTCAGGATTTTAGAAAATTAGGTCCGCCTACATGATGGTGCTCTGTAACATTTTAGTTTGTAAAACTGCTTAATTACTTACATGGGGTGCTGTCTCTCTGCAGCCAATGGGCAGGCGTTTAAACCTTTACTCCAGGTGAGAGCAGCTGCCTCCATCTCCTCTTCTGACACCACACGCTCACCTTCCTCACCCTAAAAAAAAAGATTTGTAAGATACAGTGAATCATTAATTGGGAATTAAACCAAAACCAACTTATAGGGTTAGTACTCTCCAGGTATAGTACTCCAGGTATATGTATTTGTCATTTAATGCTGCAGTTTTATTATCTTTATTTTGTTCAATAGTATCACTGGGGTCAAACATTCTAAATAGTACTTTGAGTATTTCCATAACCTATAAATAAATTCCAATCTTATGAATGTTGATCAACAAACTCAAAGTGTATTGACACTGAAAGCAGTGAAATCATTAAGATAGCTGCACCATTAACAAGTCATAATGAATTGGCTTTGGGTACCCACAAAGATTGAACATCAAAATCAGCTCAATTTCCACATGACATTATCAAGCAAAAAATAAGAAGCAGAGGTTGGACCTGTGTTCAACTGTATAAACTATTTGTCAACAACTGTATGGAGTAAGTGATATCCTTTTCTACCAAGAGCTATGCTGATCAAGAACCATCTTAACTTAACCTAACTACCTTATTAAAGACAAAAAAAATACACTCCCACACAAACTCCCAGCTGACCATTTGACCTCTAACCCAAAGCTAAAGCATTTAGCAATCGCAGCCGCACACACACTGCACCTTCATCATGATGCTCCAAGTCAGCCACTGCTGCTATATTTGACTGACACCTGTTCAAATCCTCCCATGCTTACACAAGAAAGAGAATGGAAGACAAAGAAATAGTGATGTAACCTTTACATGTGGCATGTTTTATATCCTAACAAGGGGGTTAATTTAGCTTTCATAAAGCCAATTTAACTCTGACACGGAAACTGCATCTGCTTTACAGGAGAGCCCTGCTTAGTTTAAGTGAGGTGAATTCAAACCTTTGAATGCTTTCACTTTCTTCCTAAAAGTTACGGAGAAGTAAAGACAGAGAATGTGGAAAAGGAAACGTGTGACAGCATGTGCCTTGCAAGGTGTATTTTTAGTGCATCTATAGAAAATGAAAAAATACATTTTCATGGAAACCTCACAGAGCGTACATGTTTCCTGAGGCAAATGCGCACTGAAGCACCTCTGAATGCTTTTTGTTCAGTAAGAAAGCTTTAAGTCTTATAGTTATCCTGATGATCTAGTTGATACCTCAGCAGGGTTGCTGTTGAATGGCTGTGTGTCTCTGCACTGGCTGCTCTGAGGGGCAGGCTGCCTCTGCATGAAGCTCTTCATGCCCTGCAGGCCTTTTCCCTGCAGCACTTTTTGAGCAGCGGACTGGCAATCGTGCATATCAGCCCCACGGTCAAACCAAGCCTTCACAGACGTGCGCTTGCCTGTAAAAAGGAAATTTTAGGAAAGAGAAAGGGGGAAAAATGCAAAATAATTAAATGGTTGCAGTAAGGACCAATATAACAGAGAGCAGACAAATATAAATAAGATATTTGACAATAAAACAAAGGTTAGAAGGTAAGTTGAGGGAAAATTGATGAATGAAAATAGCGACGGAAGTGGCCACATTAAAAAAAATCTATGCAAGGCCAATAATAATATGGAAAAAATATATCAAGGTTTATTACCTAATGCAAGTGAAGGGTCAGATAAAACAGGGTACAGCGCAGTCCACAAAACAACATCAGCAACTGAAAAAATGTCCTGAAACACAACACAGTTTAATGAACATCATTTCAAATTAAAGCAAATTAACATGTGATTCCTGAATTTACCAAATGTCCTTTCTTGTCATCCCATCAAAAACCTAAATGTTTTCTTCAGCATGCTTGTCTCTGTGCTGCTGTGACTGCCTCACTGTGTGTGCTTACCACATTTTTTTTTTAGCTTTACACAGGGCTCCTCCAAGCCATGCCAAAAACCACGAGACTCAACAAAACATATTTCTGTACACGTGAAATATATGACAGACACAGATCACTTGTTGCCACAGGGGCAGCAAATACCAAAGAGAATTGATCCCCTACCCCCACCCACCCAAACACGGGCACATCTGCAACATAGAGGAGCTCCTCACCAGATACATCTTTTTACATAAAATGCACCACTAGCTCAGCAGCTGGAAAAGGAAAAGAAGAAAAAGAAATGTTGCCGGAGGAGCCTGATGTGGCACAGAGGAGACGCTCAGTATAGCTCAGCTGAACCTTCACTGGGGCATCATGAACTTCTGACTTGATCATATAATATATAGCCTGAACAAGCCTCATCTGAGTGACTATGTTTGTCTTTATCTTCTTTGACTCTCAAACTATACACATCCATGAAAGGAAAATAGCTAAATAGAAGTTTGCTGACGCTGTACCCCAGTTAAATATGGCGTGTTCCCCTTGCTCAAGCTTTGCTCCAAGTGGTTGAGGGGCCCCTGGAGGATTTTGGACACCTCTGATCCTTTTCCCTGCAGCACTGCCATGTGAAGGGCCTGTTGCAGTGTGGGCTGCACACATAAGACAAACATAAGACAGACATTAGATCAAGCAGTAAACCAAAGAAGCATGACAAGGGTTAAACAATTTTCTTAAACCCTACAGAGCATTCCGATATAATTTCTTCATTGCATTGTTCTTTTGAGAGCATGAGCTTTAATCATTTGGCTGCATGGATTTATGTTTTTGGAGGAACAGTAAGTTCTGCACAAGAGAACGCACAAAAGCATGAACTGAGAAAAGCTTGCATCTCAAAGGGGCTTTGTGTTTTATTCAACAGTTTTCCGACAAGATGAAAGGTCTGTTTTTATGAATAGCTTACCTGAAGATCTGTGGCCTCCCATTCAAGCCACTGATTGCAAAGATCACTAGAATCTTGTCCACTTACTTCAAACAGGTATCTAAGGGGTTAAAATGTGGAAAACAGAAGGAAGTCGCATCAAAGAGCTGCAGCTTACTTACAGATAGTTTGAAATATGTACAAAAAAACAAACATAAAAAACAAATATCTGCCACAAATGATCTCAATTTTCGGGAGTTAAGTTACTGTGTGCCTCAAAATGTTATTGCGATGAAATCATTGTCAAACTAAAGCATTAGCATTTCACTGATATCGTTGCAGGCCTCAGCTTATAGTATAATCGGAGCATTTATTACATAAGGCATGGACATTTCATAACTGCCATCAAAATAGGAAAAACACGGCTTTGGCTGTTGATAAGATCAATTCACCCAAATTACAAAACATATTTTCTCATTTACCTCGTAGTGGTATAGACAGAAAGTGTTGGTATTGAGATATTCAGCATAAATTCCATGTGCGGGGGCCTACAGCATTAAAACCTGAACAGATAAGGCTAAGGCCATCTGTATGACTAAGATACCAACAAGAATAAATTACCAAGCAGGAAGGTCTATAATTTACTCACTTGCAGATGGCATTGGAGCTGAAAAGGTGCATTCCACTAGGCAGGAGCAGGGCTGGTAAGGCTGGACGGCTAAGGAAGGGCACCACTTTCTCTGGAAAAATAAATATCACAAAGCTAAGAAATTGTAAAAAAGTATTTGATGTATTTTCAATTTACACCCATGATTTTCAACCGCAGATTGAGGTTAGACAATTTGCTTCCTGTTTACATCAACACAAGCGTATCCAGTGTATTAAAATGGTCATATCTGTTTTCAGGCGTGTTAATATAGGCACAGATTATTACTGATACCAAGCTAAACCACCTGTGTGGACGGAGATTGTTTTTTGTTCTGAAAGGCCGTTTTAGAGGAAAATGTTGTAGTGTTGATGTAGAAAAAAATCCTCTTTCTAATGGGTTTCTTTCATTTCCAGGGAGAAATTATATTTCAAACCAACACTGCATCTTCAAGCAGAATCAATAACACACAAAACTCTTAAAATGCATCAAGGATAATGGTGTTTTTTCAAATTCTAAGCCTTGATACTTATCAGTTACTAGTATAACCTGTGACCTACCAAGGGTCACTTAGAGGGTCATGGATTTGATCTGCTTAAACTATATCACCACAGGACATGAGGGATTCTAATAGTACATTTTACTGGCGTCTTCACTTCAACAATACAATTTGATATGTTATGGTGGCCCTAGGATTCAATACAGTAGGAACAACGTTAACGTTTTGTATTATTCATCAAAATGCATGTGTATATTTCAGACTCATCTCGATCAACACAGTAATATTGTATTGCTCAACAGATTTTTCAACAAAATGCAGTGACTTATATGAAACAATGTTCTTCCACATCACTTATACTGTTATTACATGCATCTTTGAGTATGGTCCAATTCATTCACACACCGAGGCTGCACACCAGATGGTCCTGGTTATTCATCTCTGTGATCCAGCTCCCACAGAGGACAAGCACACATCTGGGTCTAGAGAGAGTCAAGCCTCTCTCTCATGCCTGAGACAATCACAACATAAGCCCAAAGCTGGGATGTATTACCATTTAATTAGAATCTAATTCCTTTGCACAGTCAGCTGCTTCTTCTTACGATGTTCCACAAGACAATGCATGTAGTGAGAAATATCTTAAGTCAGTTGAAAGGGACTTGATGTAAAGCAATACGCAATGTTAAACTTATTATTGAATTCAGCCTAGGGAGGACTGTTTGCATTAAAACAACCTCTCTTCGGAAAACATTTTCAACTGTGAGTGAGAGATTAGTCTCAAGCCCAATAATAGACCCATAAATAGACCCGTAGTTCGCTAGCTCTCAATTTCAATTTCAATTTCAACAAGCTTTATTGGCGTGACTGTGGTTCACAATATTGCCAAAGCGTACAGGATTACAGAAAAAAAAAAGTTAACAATAATAATGATGATGATAACAATAACAATAATAGCAATAATAACAACAATAATAAACAGTATATATCAGTGTGCAGGCAAGAACCCAGTAAGGATCAGCTGGTTCATGTGGAGGAAATCATGTCAGGTGTTGTTGTGCAGCTCGTCTCTTCTCCTGTGGCAGGCATTCACATATCTCGCTGCATCTACAGCAGTGCCAGTTTTTTCTCCCAGTAAATGTTGTAGTTTTTCTTGGTCTGATAGTTTGGGGAAGTCTGGGGTTGTACCTGTGATTTTAGTGCATATCAGGGTTCTGAGATCTGTGTATGTGTCACAGTGCATCAGGAAGTGTTGCTCTGTCTCCACCTGTCTGTGTGGACAAAACCGACACAGCCGTTCCTCTCTGGATAGCCAGGTCTCTAAGGCCAGACTGTGGTCGCTGAGTCTGTACAGAGTCAACGTTTTCCTCAGTCTCTGCTCAGTTACAGAGCTCAGATAATCTGCCATGGAGTATTGTCTGTTTAGGTCCAAATAGCATTGAAGTTTGCTTTGGGTTTTGGTTGTGGATTTCCAATAGTTGATGTAATTGTCTTTTCTTTTGCTAAAATTTGGTAGGGCTGGATGGTGTGAGGGTGGTCTTGGTGCCCGGTGCTGTTGGAGTTCAGCCTGTGGACCAGCTGGCTGAGGGGACTCCCTCCTTTGCTCTCCTCTTGGCATTGTAGGGCTTTGTAGTGGTAGGAGCTGGGCTCACTGGCTCTGAGGTGTTGGTAGAACTGTATTGCTCTTTTTGGATCCGAATTAAAAGGGGAAATTGGCCAAGTTCAGCTCTGCATCCGTTGTTGGGGGTGTTCCTGTGAACTTTGAGCATGCTTTTGCAGATCTCAATGTGCAAGCTTTCGATTGGGTGTTTGTCCCATATTTGGAAGTCTTGGTTCATGAGAGGGCCCCACACTTCACTACCATACAATACAATTGGTTCAATTATGGATTGAAATATTTTGATCCAGATTTTGACAGGGATGTCTATGTTTGAAGACTTTTTTATAGTCCAGAAAGCTCTTCTGCCTTTGTCTCTGAGATCCTGAAAATTCCTGTCGATGTGATATTTAGTCCTAGATATGTGTAGCTGTGTGTGTATTCTATGTCCGTAGAGTCCAGGTGGAACCTGTGGGGATGTTTCTGACTCTTGCGTCATTTCTGGAAGACCATGACTTTTGTCTTTTCCAGGTCTGTCAGGGCCCAGGTCTGTCAGGGTCCAGGTCTGTCAGGGTCCAGGTCTGTCAGGGCCCAGGTCTGTCAGGGCCCAGGTCTGTCAGGGCCCAGGTCTGTCAGGGCCCAGGTCTGTCAGGGCCCAGGTCTGTCAACACTACTGACAGATAGATTAAAAACAACTGTTTTTAAAAATATGGTGGTGTGATACAAGTAAAGCATTGCACAAATCACTACCGTGTCTCTTCACTATCTGAGGCAACTTTAATACTAAATGTGTAATCAATTTGTGTTTAAATATATAGTTTAAAAAGTAAAGTACCAGAACGACTTCTTGAAGTTGCTTTGTATTGGGCCTGACTGAAATTAACAGTAAATAAATCCATTCCCCAGATTCGCCTTTTGAGTAATCATTTAAAAACAACAAAAAACATCTTTAGTTTATCATCAAATTGTTGCCACTGTGTGCACAAGATTACTGCATAAATACTGTATATCGATATTATTATTACGATTATTATTATTATTATTATTATTATTATTATTATAGATATAATCAAGAGTTTGGTCTAGACCTTTTCGATATGTAAAGTGTCTTAAGATAACTTTTGTTATGATTTGGCACTGTAAATAAAATTGAATTGAATCACATTATATGTGTCAATGTATTGGGTCAAAAATAACAATACATTTCTCCTGTGTGACCCAACCCTTCAACTTTACAATAAAACATTTACCCAACCAGGACTGTTCCAGGCATGAAAGGTACTTTATAGCACCTGTATGCACTTCTGAACAGACTAACATGAGTTTATACTAACAAACAGCTCTAAAAACAAGACAAACAAAGCAGTAATGTACAGTAAAGAGAGAGTTTTCTCGCTGCTTCTCAGATGCAGATAGCCTGTCACTGACATTCTTCTGTCAGTGATTGGCAGTTAGCACTTCATCAGGAGTGGAAGCTAACGTTAGCTTGCTATTCCAGTTACAACCGTCAGTTACAGCACAAACTCAGCTGGAAAAAACCCACACAAGGATAAGTTATCAATTATCACTGACCAGTACATTTCGAGTTACAGTGTTATGTTAAGATAACCATGCTTTCTTTCTTACCTTCGTGGTTGACATACTGGACGTTACACTGAACTCCAGTCACTTGTAAAGCAGCTAACACCTTCAGGCAGTGCGGGTTGCCTTCACTGACAAACAGCTTCATCTGGTCGTTGGTTGCTAAGTTACTCCGCTTTGTTGGGACTGAAGACTGGCTTCAATGATGGCAGTATTTTTACTTTAAAACAAGAACAAGTAGCAGCTGGTAGTAACTTTGCCGGTGAGTGTGTGTCCACACACGCTGATGCAAGAAGTGTTGGCCATTTTGAAAAATGGCGGATATGTAGTTTTGGAGCGTTACCAGCGTCGTTCAGATAAA
This sequence comes from Echiichthys vipera, assembly GCF_963691815.1. NCBI lineage: Eukaryota > Metazoa > Chordata > Actinopteri > Perciformes > Trachinidae > Echiichthys > Echiichthys vipera. The sequence goes on along the minus strand of NC_139825.1, from coordinate 20,187,115 downwards.
CGGCAGCTGTCAGTCAAGTGGACTACACTTCCCAGCTCCAAAAATTCGACTTAATGGGTGGATGCTTGCTTTTTTTTTCAGCGTAGCACCAAGCGGGCGGGACTGGTCCCCTGCCGTGTAAATAACACTCCGGGCGATGCTGTATATTGAAATGTGCGCTCCACGGCGCTTCCTATAATCTGATTGGCTCTGTGTAAAATAATATAGCGCCGCTTGTAGCCAATCTTAAACCACCAAACCCACGCAGCGAGAGCTATTTTTTATTCGCTTAAAGCGCCAAGAAGATGTATATCGTCATGGACCGCAGCGGGCAACTTTAGTGCCCATGTGTGACTGTTAATTTGCAAAAGTGCACGGCGGAGTTTTCCTCTATTCTTCCGTTTACCTAAAATGTGAAGCTGTCAATGTGTTTATTCCTCCCACGAGAAACAGCGCTACTCCTGTTCTCTGCAGTTGACTCCAACAAAACTCCACTGAGCTGTCATCACGCCGCTGCACGGTGAGTGATGTTGTGTCCCAAATGCAACAATGAGATTTCTGCAGAATTATTTGATCAGACAACTTGTTTTCTGCTGTGAAATGTCACATTACTGCAGTAAATGTTTTCTGCAACACAAGGAGCTCTATTGTTGGCTCACCATCACCATCTTAATCTACTGAGGTATTTAGTACCTAACAATATTATATAAACATGTGATTTGGAATTTTAAAGTATTCATTTGATAAATGCACTTAAATGTGATGTGTATGTAAATACTTTTCAATTTGTTAAATAAACCGCAATTGTATCACGCGCCACATCTGAAGTTAACGAAATCTCACATCTTCACTCAAACTAATCACTCACTCATTAACATATTACATGGCTTAATTACCTTTTTACTTTATTTTCATCATTCTGTACACTTATGGAATTTGTTTATGCTTTATTTTTTGACTGTTTTATTAATAATTTGATTGGATTATTTATAACTGAGTGTGGATTAGACTGTTTAAAGCTGTTCAAGCCTTGATTCAATGGATACAGTTACAATACTTTAAAGTTTGTGGAAAAAGTTGATGCAACTTTAATATTTAGCAACATAGGTCCTGCCTCCACAAATAGGTCATGCATTTAGCAAATTCTAAAATAGCAGGCCTACTTTTTCCAAAACAGCTTATTTTTCCACACCATGGTGTCAAACCACATGTAGCCTTTACTGTCAACCGCTCAAACTCCGCTGGTGCTGCACAAGAGCCACAAAGGGCCACACACCCTTACAGACCCATCGTTCACTTAAAACACTGTTGTGGAAGAACTCTTTTTAGAGTTTCCTATTTAGTCCTTGCCCATACACACAATACATCTAATGCACTTAATTGCCTCTCTTTAATTTATGTATACATGGTCCTTCTGATGATGATGCATTCTCACATATTTCATCACAACAATGGTGCTGACTCAATGACCTCATTTGGGTCATCTCTATTTCCCAATCTTTAAATGTCACCATGATAAGGATTGCTAATCTCAACACTTTGCATATGACAGATGCTTTGTCGTGCATAAATATTTGCATGCCACTGAGAGGGAGTTTCAGCCCTTACATGCTTCTCAGAAAGTGCATGGACTGGTTAACCACCCGGTGTGATGAAAACAGTTTGATGGATTGCATTTTTGCTGTTCCATAATCTTTCTTAAATCCATGCAAAGCAGGAGATTTGCTCCCCTTTTCGCTAGCCTGTGACGACACAGGCTTGGAAGATTATTCTCCAGTTGCAACTTTTGCTGATTAAAAAGTGCCCTGTACCATGTGCAGTATTAGCAGGAGGGTTAGAGGATCGCTGTAATTGCTAGTGTGCTTCACAGACTGCTGTGGATGCAGTGTGAAGATGGATTGAATGACTGAAACCTATTACCACTAAGTGTATCGCTAGGCAGATTATTCTGCTGCTTTGAGATATTTGAGCAAATCTGTGGTCTGTCTGGTGCCAGATATGTGCGTCTGTTTGCCTTTTCAGAACGTGCTGCAAAACCTTATACGACTTATCTGTACAGGTCGGTCCGTCAAAAAAACCTCTCACATCTGGCAGATGGATATTTGTTTTGTTTGGAATTCATTTTATGGTTTGTCTCTTCAGATTGCATTACACTGCAAGTAATAATTATTTTCATTATCGATTAATCTATTATCTTGGTTAATTGTTAATTATTAATTGTTAATATAGTTAAAATAGTAGTGATTCATTTTCTGTTATTAAAGCTTAGAGCTGCAATGAGTTGACTAATTGTTGCAGCTCTAATATTTAAGATATATTGATTGTCCTTTATATGAGTATGTACAAGTTGCCAGTTTTATTCATAAACTTATTCCGTCTACAGCTCTGCAATAAATCCTTCATTCATGAAGTGTATAATGTTCAGTTTATGTTGAAAAAAAAAGGTGATTTAACTTTCATTCTGGAGGCTGCCGATTTTAGTGTTTAAACATGGTCTCCTTTTTACTCACTACTGTATTGTCCTAAGCAGCTTACTATGTCACAACTACTGTATCATATAGTAGCTCCACCTACACTCGCATCTGTGCTTTGTTTTAATCCAGTTTAATCCTGTATTTACTTTTAGCATTTGTGCAATGATTAGTGCTTTCACTAGCTGTAAAGGTAAGGCACTATAAACATCATCCGAGAAATTGAGGATATGATAAAATGTATCGTCAGACAGAGCTGGAACGACTACTCTGTTATATTGATCTGCAGAAACAAAGCAGTATGCAATAGTTTCATAATTGATCAATCATTTCAGTCATTTTTTGACGCAGATGAGGGGAAATCATGCTACACATTCTCCGGTTTCAACTTCTCACATGGGGGGGATTCGCTGCTCATCTTCATCAGGTCTCACTATTAACAGCCCAAAAGGCACCATGGGATGTCTGACACATCCTAACCCTTATTGTTATTTGTGAAATGTCCCTTTATTGAAAAAATAAGCCCTTTTAACCCTGTGATGGCCTCAAAGCTGTGTCTGTGTGTGTGTCTCTTCTCTGTAGTATTTGCCATGGGACGTTTCTCTACTCTTCCTTGTGCCCCAACAGTATCGTGCTCACTTCAGCTGCACGGGGCTGAAAGTGGGTCTTTGACTTGCCTGATAGCTTTTGACAGCTCACTCTCATCCCCGGTGGATCAATGGAGCTCAGCGCTCTTCATTAGAAACATCAATGTACCGCACATTCCCACAGGCTCAGCAACAACCCACCAGCCCAGCCAGAGAGTGAAGCTTTATTTTGTTATTCTCCAAAAGATCCTTCTTGACTTCTGTGTGACATTTGATTTTCTTCACTTGAAGAAAATTGTGGGAAAATGGTGAAAGACGAATACTGTTTATTTGCCATTAATTAAGTGAATATTAGCAACACCATGTTGCTCAAATATCACCTAAAAAGTGAATCGAACATGTATTTAGTTTATTTCAGGTTTATATCACATAGAATAACAAATATTTGTAACATGTATTATTCTGCTTGACTGCTGCAGATCAAAGCACTGAAAAATCTGTATCTTGGCAACGTCATTCTTATATTCAGTCTTACAATAACAAGGAAATAAACCAATGTCCGATAACTCTACAGTGCAGTTTTACTTAATTTTAGTTGGGCATGAAGGACAAAATCTTGAAATAATGAATCATTCCTATATGTGCTGAAATGATTAGTAGCTGAGTAGCTGCGACTAAAAGTTCGATAATAATTTAGTATTTTAAGTCATTTTTAAAGCAAATGTTCAATTTGTAAATAAAAAAAATTCTAGTCTAAAATATTAATCACTTATTTGAAAAAGTACAGTAACTGTTAATTGCAGCTGTAATATTAATACACTCATTAAGATCATAAAGAAATTTATAGAGTTACAGTATACCTCAATACTATTTCAATTTATTTATTGAAATAAGCATTTTCACAAGCTTAATATTCTTGCCCAATTAAGAATAGTATTATTTAACTAGAAACTTACTAGGAGCGTATTTTTTAACTTCCATTTTTCTTCCTATAAAAAAACACTAAAACGAACGCTAAAAAAGAATTAAAATGTGATGCTTGAATTAATTCATTCAAGAGTATAAAATCCCCCCTGAGCAATCCTGCACTACCTTTCCTAACTGTCTAACGCAGGTGCTGTCTGGTTGTTGTTTATATTCAAATGGGGGAAATGAGAAATTGAATATTATACAAGTGAACTCTCTGAAGAAGTTTGCTATGTGTCGATGCGGGCTGCAGGGTTCATTGTAAACACAAGTGTTGCGTCAGCAAACGCTTGAAATGATGGCATCACACATATGAAATGTTGTTATGTGCAACAAGAAACAAATAACACACACTGGAGATGGTAGTTGGTCACAGAGGTTGTTGTCATGATGATAGAAGAGAGAGCATGAGCCAATGGCTGCTTTACTGTCATCATCTGCTTCTTGATTGGCTCTCTGAAAATTTACACAGCTAGTCACTGAAGGAATCCAGCCCACCTGTTTAGTCACACACACACACACACACACACACACACACACACACACACACACACACACACACACACACACACACACACACACACACACACACACACACACACACACACACACACACACACACACACAGAAATGCATTCATACACACGTTCACACAGGCAGCTAGCTGTCACAGTGGGAAAAGCAGTGTGTGTTTCAGTGTCTCTCTGGTCTAATCATCAATAATGCATGGCTTTGGGAGGATGAAAGGCTGTTTTGGCTTGAGGCATGTGTCTCATATGGAGAGAGAGACATCAGCACGAGAAGTTAAAACCGTACATCCATAGACAAAGTGAATGCTCCTTCACGAGTGTCCTCAGTAGAACTGCTTATCAAGCTGAGAGTGGACTGATGTCAGGCCAAATGTTTAAATCAGTTAATTAATTAATATCAGGAAAGTTTTTTGTTTTTAAAATGCATTTATTGTAGTTTGTGTTGTCTGAGTCAATAATCTGAGGATAGTGTGTTGTACATATTGTGAAGCCTTCGGTTATTTGGTAGCTTGGCATCACCAGACTGATTGGAAGTGCTTATTAGCCCGGGTACTCTCAGGTCATTATTGATTTCCAAAGGGCGTTATCAACTGGGCAGAGCAAAATGCTTCTGGACACCATTGGATAGACCTACAACCAATCACAGCAACAAAACAGCGGTGTTTTTATGTCAGTGGAAAAAAATGGCGTTTCTGAAAACATTTTAATGTGAGGAATAGATAATATAGTAACAGAATGTCGAGTCAGCTTTAATCAGCACTGCCTAGTGTGACTGGTTAATCTGAGGTATTTGAGCCTGAAATACAGAGCTGAAGGCATCTGCAGTCTGGACGGTCACGCTGTCAGTGATTGTATTAAACCCGTCCCACATGAGATAAACAGCTGTGATTGGTCCTCCCTGTGCCTGGTTGGCTGAAAATCTGTTTGTATGAGAAAGGAACCAGATCTGCCAGAACAGATGAAACATACATTTGGCAGATTCTTCAGATTTCCAGGCTTTATAGAAATAATTAACTTGAATTTTGGTTAAGCTGCAATTACATTAAGTTGTTGATTGGTAATTTCTAAAAGTATTTTTTTTAAAGTTATGGAGTTGACAAAGTTCCAAAGAGGAACACGGAATACTGACTGACCCATCCCATATCCTCCACTCCGAGTATGAGCTTCAACTCTCTAGCGGACAAGTGAGAGTACCAAAGTGGCGACTCTGTTTTAAAAAAACTGATTTGTGCTGTCTTCTATTAACATCTTAAACAGAAAAGACAAAGCTTTAAGTGCAGTCCCCAAAGAGACCTGTGAGGATGGACAGGTTGTGAAATGTGTTGTTTTGTAGTTGAGCTGTTGAAGTCATTCTGTTTTAAGGTACAATGTCAGTTTAAAGTTGTGCAATATACATGTGTGTTTTAAGAATTGTACCAATGGCTCTTGATTGTATGTACACTAGTCTAA
>NC_139825.1:20073633-20176133 GCF_963691815.1 Echiichthys vipera | reverse complement strand
AAGTGAGACCTCTTCTTGCAGCTTTCCTTCTCACCTCTCTGTCCTGAGCAAATAGGAACTCTATAAATAGACATTGCTGCATAACTGATATTACTGAATCAGTTAACTGACTTTATGACTCGTCTCTACTTGTGCAACAGTTATGCTACATTTTAGCATTATTATCCCATTAGTGTCCAGTGGACACAGTAGCCTCTACTCAGCAAGACATACATAGTTTAACTTTGAATCACATTACACACATTTTCTTTGTATCTGATTCTCTCTGTTAGTTATCTAGTCAGGCAGGCAGCACTTCAGCCCATATGCTGGTACTGAGGGATTTCACTGTAATTCTCTGTAGCAGTGGGCGTCACAGATTCATTCCTGTGCTTTAATAACAGTGGGATTATCAAGGTTCAGCCAGCTAACCATGCCCTCTCTTCCGTCGCCTTCACATGCCTCATATCAACATCCAGCTTCATCCATCATTCCGTGTCTTTTTTTATGTTTGTCCTGACTGTCTGCTGTTCTCACTCTTTTTTGGTTGACCCCAGGCATTCAGACTGGTCTTGTCTTGTCTTGTCTCATTTGTCTTGTCCGTCTACAGTTTCTATTTCTTCTCTGCCTTCCTATATCCTCAGTAATAAACATGCATGTCACCATAATTTTCTGGGACCTTTCTTGTTTGCTGCCTCTCCTCTTCCCACCCAGACTGAGAAGGGTTGGGCCCGGCTGTGACTGATGCACTGTTGCTAGGTGCCTATGGATGTTCCTGTGCCTGTGTTGTGTGTGTGTGTGTGTGTGTGTGTTTGTTTTAAAGCGTGTGCGTGAGAGAGTGGGTGGGTGCGTGTACTTTGCGAGGCTGTATTGCTATGTGTCTGTCTGACAGAAAGTAAGATGTTCTATTATGTAAGCGGGTCTTCTTGGCTGGGAAGCGCAGGGCTTGGCGGTGCTGGCTCAGGTGGAGAGACAGAGACAGATGCTATTTTGGGTATACCGCGGTCCTTACATCCTCCAAACACATGAGTTATTCACTCACATGTCTCTTAGTTCTACCAGGATGAAAGGACAATAGAAAAGTGGTGTTGTTCTGTGAGGAACATTAAAACAAATCAAAAAAAAAAAAGTTTATTCATTTGCAAATGTTGACAGCAGTTAGCAGTTAGTTAGCTCTGTCTAGTTCTGAAACAATAATCACTTGATCGATTAGTCAATCTGCAGAAAACAGATTTTTGACACATTTTCATTTTACAGCAATACAGTAACAGAATCAACCCATACAATTTACTAAGTCATGGCTGTGAGGTGGAGTCAGTTTGAGGAGCCTCTCATAGAAAGCTTCAGTAAAAACCAGATATAGCCAGGATTAAGGGGGGCAGGGGGGACTTATATAGACGTTTCACAGTTTGACTGGAGTTCATAAAACAGTTGTGAAACAGAAAGCAGGAAATATTCAAGTTTGAGAAGCTGGAAGCAGTGAATATTTGGCATTTAAAGAGATCTTTTATTTAGAAGTAGAGAAAAATGGAGAATAGCTTTCTAATGTTCTAATACATGTTGGTGACTTTCCCCAGATTAGCCTGGACTTCCATTTTTAGCACTAAAAGGATCCATGTTCTCTCCTTTCGAACCTGCACGCAGCCGGGCAACATCGTTTCATTGTTCTCTGACAGCTTCATTAATCTCTCTTTCTCTCTTCTGTTTTAGAGCATGGCACTGGCCTGGCTCCAGTCTCACCTGCCCTTTGCTAACCCAACCAGTATCATCCCAAGTGCTAACCATCAGCAGGCTTCCAGAAAAGCTTGCTGAACAGAACTGTGTGGAGAGCCATGCTGTCTGGGACTTGGCGGCGTTCTGTGGGGCACCAGCAGTCTGCTGCAGCACCTGTGGTGACTCCCAGGAGCATGACGGTGTGTGGGGTCACCAGCGGCACGGTGGTCCTCGAGGCCCAATATGACTACAACTACCGCGGTGCTGATGGACGGCAGGTCTGCATCAGGGAGGGCGAACGGTTTATTCTCCTGAAAAAGACCAACAGTGACTGGTGGCAGGTGAGAAAACAGTACAGTGTGTCTTGTGTCGGTGGAACCAAAGATTTTCAAAAGTAATGGACTATAGGTTTCTGTAGGGAGGTTTCAGTGTTTGAATATGGAATAAAGAACAACCCTGAGAATATTCTGTATTGTTTTTGTCAACAAACCCAATAAAAGACCAAAACCAACTAGAGATGCATCGATCCATTTTTTTACGATCCAATCCAAAACCTGGGCTGAGCGTATCGGGCAATACCTGATCCGATACTGCTGTTGAATGAATGAACCTGTCCATTTGAGTGAAGGCATCAGGCTTGACATAAACATTTAGCCTTGTTTTTAAAAAAAAAGGTAACAGATTTACACAGATATAAATGTGTACTTAATATTATTTATTAACAAATAACAAAGTCTGCATTAGCAGCAAAAATAAATAAATAACACATGTAGGGTGCACTGCAAACAGATATTTTAACATGTAACATAAAATCTAGCAGCTGCCTGAAACCCAACAAACAATGGCTTGATTAACTTGCTTTGTATGATATTAATAAAAGAGAAACGATATCCGATCCAACTAATTAGTCAATATCGGAGCCGATATCCGATCCAGGTGCTCGGTGCATCTCTAAAACAAACAAGCTGAATCATCTCTCAACATCTTTCAACATCCCTACAGTATTTGTGTCTCTCAGTCCCAAGCCTGTTTGTTCTTAGTGATGTAAACCTTTAAAAAATTGTCATGAATATATACTTTCATTTTTACAAAAAGCAAAGTAAGTTCCTAAAAGAGCTGAGCACTGTAGTTTTTACCAAACGTTATTCAAACACAAGTGAATAGTGCATTTGTTGGGGTCTATTTCAGTCGCAGATATATTGCTCTAGTGAGTTCTCTAATATGTGGGATAGAATTCCTTGTAACAAAGAAACGTGATCATTCATCGCTGATCTTTTTTAAAAGGTTTTTGGACAGCAATAGAGATTAAACCTCCATACGAACCGACTTGCTACAAGTCGTGTGCTCGCTGAGGTGAGGCAGTACGAAGTGAACTGTGTCCGTTGCCTTGCTGATAGTGAGGATCTGAGTATTACTGGACTTAATTGCTTCATATTTCTTTTTGTCATTAAATTATATTCACTAAACAATAGGTCAAAACTGAGTTCTCAAACTAGTGTGACAAACTTTACAGCCCCACTTAAGCGTGTTGTCACCATAACAACTAATAACAATCACCATTTTCTTTTGAACCAGTCAAATGACCACTTCAGTTCAATGTCTGTTATACTCTCATTATATTTCTGTGGTATAAGCTACATAAGACTTTTACTACAGGAAATACTTGTTTGTAGAATTGGTTCATTGTTGGTTTTGGCCCGTTTTCAAGAAAAATAAGATATTCAACAGAATTAACCTTTAACTACTTTTTCGACCATCTTACCACTTTCAGGAAATTCCAAACTGCACTACAGCTTGTATGGTTGACAGTCTGAGACATCTGTCATTCCAGTATCTGAAATAGGAGTGGGCTGTATGGATGAATTCTTCAATCAAACATTTCATTTCATACCACAATTGTTATTATTTCTGATGGCCTTGTCATGTGTGTGTATAACTACACAAATACCCATCATGTAAGGGCATATATCATCAAATGCCAGCAAGAAATGCATTATGAAAAGAAACATTAGCCATTGAGACCATGACATCTTGTGTGAAAAATATATTAGCTTTGTATTTCAAAAGAGAAGTTGTGGGTGGATTTTTTTTTGCGTTGCATCTGTTGGACTTCACAGGAATTGTAGCTTAGTACATTTCTGCACAGCGTCCTCAGCTGTGTTGGTTGACGATTGGTTGAACTAAGTAGATTTATGTGGGAGAAAATAGAAAACACATTTGAAAATCTCTTTGTTCTTTGACAGGTGCGGAGGATTGGAGCAGCCAGTAAAACAAAGCCACTGTATGTTCCTGCCACGTATGTGACAGAAGTGCCCATTGCACCGATGCCCTCGCCACAGCGCCCGGTCGTGTCTGCCTCGCTGAACTCCAACCTCAGGACACTGCCAAGGGTGTCACTCTCGCCCAGCCCAAAAGAGACAAACTATATTGAGCAGCGTCAAGGTAAAGTGTGAGAGGAAGACAGAAAATCTGAGGAAACATGTTGTGTGTGTTTTTCAGTTTAATTCCTAATTATATAAAGTAAAAAAAACGATGATATGAGAATTCATCTTACCTTCCTCCCTCAGTGAACAAACCCATGTTCCGCTCCATGGAAAACCTCAACTCCAACAGTGCCTTCCAGGGCCTGGACAACAATACCATCATGGGTGGAGGCCACTTCCCCACCCTGCCACTCTGGTCTGGTTTCACCTTTACTCCCAACACTCCCACCTCCCCGTCAGGCCACCTCATGGTCCCTGGGTCCCCCACATCTTCCACGGCACCCCAAACTGCACCACCGAATCCCAGGGTGGTCCCCATGATCACTCGGAGCCAGAGCTCCAGCAACCTGCCTGAAAACCTGTTGGAGAACCCGTACGATGAGGTGGGCGGCGTTTTCAGCAGTCGTGTCAACCACAGGATGCCCAAGAAGTCTTGTAGCCAGTGGGACATGGTGGGAGCCTCCGGCAAAAACAACCATCTGCAGGTAGGAAGAGGCAAGGCAACAGATGTTGCATATGACAACCACTACCATGAACAGTTATCCAAGTTTTACAGGTTTATGAGATGGAGCTTGTCATTTGATAGTCAGCTACTTCTCAGAAAATGTAAAAAGGCCAAACCTCAACTTCTTCTTCTGTTAGCTCCTCCCAGCGAAGATATTAGAGAGAGGTACAAGGACAGAGGACCTGAAGCTGCTAAATGAGAAATCCTTTGTCCCTTAAGTGACATCAGTTACTTATGACGTGCCACTTCAAACTGTGTGCCACATTTATACGTCACGCCACTGGATAAAAGACTTCTAAGAAGTAGGTAGGTAGTATACACCAGTTTTTTCTCATTCTAAGCTCCTCGAGAAGCTTCCTCGCTCTTTGTCGGGGTGCGTTTAGGGATTAGAAGATTTTTTATGATGACGGGTGGGAAACCATTTCCGGGTCATGTGAAGAGGAGGGATGTCGGGAAGCATAAATTAGCATAATGAAATGCATTATTCAAATTCATGCTTCCTCTAATCCTAATTAGTTAGAAGAACAGTGAGGTACATGATGGAAAATAGGTCAAACAAATCCATCACATGTAGCTGGTGTTTAAGGAAGTGTGGGACTAGACTGATTTTGACTTCCTCTCGTTCGCAAAATCTCTAATCTGATGGATTTACAGGTCATAACACCCAAACTGTAATAAAACCAGCTGGTAGTCTTTGGCCTTGTGACGGTGCAGGGTAAAACAAATATAAAAAACAGTCAATTATAGGTGCTTGACTTTTAGATCTTAGAGATTTTTAGAAGATTTAGAAGATCAAAGCTTTTTTAGGTGGAAACTAATAACTAAAACTGAAAATGATTAAGATAAACCTTGTGCGAGTGTGGAAGCAGAGGTTATATTTGATTTACGTCTGTACTTGACCTCAATAATCCTCCTAGAACAGCAATCAAGTTACCATTGTGGTGACGTCGGAGCTTCCCTGTATTACATCAGAGGGGATTACACAAGGCGTTCAGTTGTTGGGAAAAACACTGAAGGTTATCTGTCTCTCAGCTGAGGGAAGCTCCCACAGCCGTGTTTGGCCTCCACTGAACCGTGCATGCACCAGTGACTTACGACTCTGGCGAGCTGTGATGTCAGTTGCAATGACAGCAGTCTTTTTTATTTTTCTCATTCTTCTGTCTCTGTCTCTGTCTCTGTCTCTGTCTCTGTCTCTCTCTCTCTCTCTCTCTCTCTCTCTCTCTCTCTGTCTCTCTCTCTCTCTCTCTCTCTCTCTCTCTCTCTCTCTCTCTCTCTCTCTCTCTCTCTCTCTCTCTCTCTCTCTCTCTCTCTCTCTCTCTCCCAGAGCCTTTAATACCGCTGAGCAGGATAATTGCAGCCACATTCAGGCTGTAATGCCCTGTTTTCACCCGGAAAACTGTCTCACCACTCATTTTTTAGTCAGCCCTGTGCTTCAACACTGATGATGCATTTCAAAGAGATTTAATCTTTGTCCTCCAGGGGGCAAAGTCACATTTGAATCTGAAGAGATAAAAACGACTGAGTTTTTTTTTTTTTTTTAAAAAGGCTGTTTTCATGACACTTCTTCTAATTTGTCAGTACACTACATGTTTATAATGTCCACATCAGCTGCCCTTACTTTTGTGGCCCCTTGAGTAATGGTTGAACATCCCATACCATAACAATAGAGTGCTGTAAGGATTAAATATTTCTAAAGGCCAATCTGGAAGTGAGCACCGCCCTGGTTCCCTCAACAAAAAGCTAATGGGAGGGACTTTTATTGCAGAAAATAAACCCTGTTGCAAAAAAAAAGATTATGATACTTACATTTTTTTTTCAGCAAGATAAACTTCACAAATGAACACCACTTTTATGATTTTTGGATCGTTAATGTATACGCCAGACGTAAAAAGCTAACGCTTTAAATGAAATACACCACTGTTACATGACTACCACGTCCCCACCACTAGCTTCCTTCTGATTTTGCATGTACAACCCGATGACGTTTTGACTGCTCTGTGGATTTGTTTTTTGCCTTTTTATGCCTTTATTTTTTAGTACAGTTGAAGATTGACAGGAAATGGGGTTGAGAGAAAGAGAATGACATGCAGCAAAGGGCAGCAGGTTGGAGTCGAACCCGGGTTCAGCGTCAGTGTATTGGGCGCCCACTCTACCAGGTGAGGAGTTGGGCGCCCCTCTGTAGTCTCATTAACCACCTGTTAGCAACCACCTTTATTATGTGAAAGCTTCAAAATTAATGAGTTGAAACATATTTTATGTTGTAGAACAAAACGTGAAAATCTCTTAAATTTGTGTTACAACACACCTTATTTCAGGCATCTAACAGAAAAAACCCACCATATAGTTCAAGACAAGGGAAGCGGAGGTGCAACCATGCTAACTTCATTTCTGGTTTTTAGGACTTAATCCTACAGTACTCTATCCCATTTAGCTACCAGAGCAGTGGTGAGGTTGGTCACTAATGTTGGGCGATAAAGCTGAGCTCCCACTTAGATTTATCCTAAAGGTGTTGCATAGTGTTGAAGTTGAGGCTCTGTGCAGGATATTTGAGATCTCTTGACACCAGACACCACACCAGATTACATAAAAGTTGAATTCAATTAAAAAAATCTACTTGGTTTGTGCAATATTATGTTGAAACAAAAAAGGACCCAAACTGTTGCCACTAAGTGGGAAACACACTACCGACTATAAAAACGTTGTTTGCTGTAATATTAACATTTACTTTAATTGGAAGAAAGGAGCCTAGCCCGTATCATGATGGGGACATGATGTATGAAAGAGAGACAGGAAACACAGGCAGAGAAAGAGAGCGATGAAATGTGAGAAAAGTTCACACTCACAACAATTTCTTGTCTGTCACATATCCCACTTTTCCCAATCATACCAGTGATTTATTAGACTTGATATAATATTACAGATCAGGATGTAGGTAGGAAGAGGTGGCGAAATTTATTTGATTGTCTTTGTTGTTTCTGTCTCTTTTTTACACGCTGAAATGATGTTTTTGTTCAAGGCACTGCTATCTGCTACTTGTGATACTTGTTATGTGTCCCTGTTCTGAACACACCCATATTGTTGTTCACATAATGAAGTCAAGTCACACTTATTTGACTGTATACAATATCTGCTGCACCTACTAAACTTACTCTTTAGGACTTGCGTAAAGAAAAAACGTGTGAAATACAGGATGTACAGGAAGCTCTGTGGTAACATTCACGTACTAATGCACACACAAATCTGAATACATTCACTCTAGGTCATTTAAAGATAACACTGGTAATATTCAGTGTTGTTTTTCTCAGAGACTGATATACCATATTCCTCTCTGACATAAAGTTCCATTTATGTCCAAAAACACAGCCACATTTGTACTGGGTGACATGTTCCTTTATTGTGATGAACATGCAGCACTAAAGTTTATTTTGAGTCCGTAGCACAAACCATCATGCTGTTGTAAATTCTCATTAGAGCACCAAATTTGTATTGATCCAGAGCTGAAAATAGTCAACAAATGCACTATTTACTCTTGTTGGAGTAACTTTTGCTCTTTTGTGCCCACTTGTTTTAGGAAATGATATAGATATTAGATATTTAGAAAGTATGTGCAGTGTGATAAAATGGAGAATAGATAATAACGGCAGCTTTAAGTTGTAGTTAGCATCATTGAACTAATAGCCGATTATTTCTTCTGGGCTATGAACTGGTGAGTCTGCTGTTTTTTATTTATTTATATGAACTTTAAATTTGACTTAAAGTCTCATTTATTTTTCCTCCGTGTCCACCCCCCTTTCTTTCTCCTCTCTCTCTTTACTCTTTCTGCTTTCAAGGTCCCAACAGAGTCCTATCTGTCTAAGCTGTCTTGGCAGGACTCCCCTCTTTACACCGAAACGCAACCAGAGAAACGTCTGTCGCAGCCCGAGCCCCCTAGCCCTCCCCCAGGTCAGCAGCCTCTTCAGGTCCTGGACCTGTGGGAGCAGTACACAGACCTGCCCACAGGGAGATGCTACTACGTCAACACAATAACCAAGGAGAGGTCCTGGAAACCCCCTCGCCGGGCCCGTGGACGCACCCCAAACAAGGTTAAGCACCAGGCATGGTCGGTGTTCAGTCACACTGGCTTGTATATTTCTCTTTACTTAGAGGTGATGCAGAGAGTTTTACACACACATTGATCTGAGGGCAGGTTTCCACAGCTGGAAACTGAAGTCTAAAGCATGTGGGGAGACTCGTATATCAGTCTGAGTGGCACTTTTGGCCAAGGGTCACATTGAACTCTATTTTACTGATTTATCCAACTCTGTGTTATGGCAGTGTGGGCAGAGGCAGTCGAACAGTGTTTGACTTCCCTCCGCGGTTGAACAAAATGTAGCTTGGAGCATCAGAGTTCCACTTGAACCGCAACTTTTCGAGTCATCCAGATCTGCAATTCTTTTTCTTTTATATATGCTTATTTGCTGAGAAGATTGATACAGCTTTCACATCTGTCTGTTAAATATGGGGCTACAGACAGGAGATGTTAGCTTAGCTTAGCATAAAGACTGGAAACAGTTCAAGGTAACAAAAACCATCTACCAGCCCTTCTAAAGCTTACTGTTGAACACATTATATCTAAACATTAACGAAGCCCACTGGCAGCTGGCAATAACTGCACATTTAATAGACACATATGAAGGTGGTATTGATCATCTCATCAAACTCTCTGCAAGAAAATGAAGCATACAGTCTTGGTTATTATTGCTAACTATTTTGTTATGTGAGGCTGTAGTTAATAGCTAATAATGTATCTAAGACCTTTCCTGTTTCACAATCTGTAATTTATTTCTGTTTCTCTGGCAGGCCAGCCCAGGACAACCTCAGCCGTTACCCAGAGAAACCAGTCATCTGTCGCTACCACTTGCTGTTGCTAGCAATGGAACAATGCCGAGGGTAAGTATACTGTACTTCTAAAGAAGTAGTCAGATTCAGCCTGAATTATCTTACCTACATTAGTAATTGGAACAACTACCACTCTGGTGATTAAGGGATATTTGTTGGGATAATGATTGCGTAATGCTACACATGTGACTCTGCTTGTTGTTTTCTCCACCCTGACCTGTAACTAACCACAAAAAGTGCACATCCAACAAAAGCACGACCTTGAACTCTCAAGTCTATTCTCTTTTACTTGTTCTTTCTTTCCTGCAGTCTCTGCGTTGTCAAGCAGTTTGAATCGCCATTGTCATACAAATCAGTTAATTTGAGTTTGATTGTAGGAAGGATATCCTTCTGAATATCACATAAATTAATCTTATCATAACATACTATTAGATAAATATGATACATTTTTGTGTTTTATTATTGTTTTATTCATTTATTTTCCCCAAAGAAATTTAAGTCAAAAGCAACTGGACTTGGTTATTTGTCTAGGACAGGGGTGGGCAATTCCGGTCCTGGAGAGCCACTGTCCTGCATGTTTTAGATTTCTTACTACCCTAACACACCTGAGTCTAACAATAATCAAACTGTGACAACCATCAGCTGCTTGATAAGGAGCAAATCATTAGAATCAGGTGTGGTAGAGCAGAGAGAAACCTAAAACATACAGGACTGTGGCTCTCCAAGACCGGAACTGCCTACCCCTGGTTTAGGAAGACGTTTCACCTCTGATCCAAGAGGCTTCATCAGTTCATGTACACATCTGACCAGGCTGGGACTGGTCCAACTAACTGGTGTGGAGATCCAGGTATTTAACCTCTCACAAGGCCGATGATGTCACTGGAACCCTTTGTGCTCCAAGTGCCAACGCCCGTCGTTGGAGTGACAGTCGTTGGTTTCGACTTTGTTAGTGCTCTATTGGGTCTTAACGACAGTCGTTGGAGTCACATGAGGCCATTTGTGAACAGTTGTTCTTTGAGGTTAGATTGTTGAATCTCCTGGGAAGGGATGAAAGGGCAGCATTGTAGATTGGAGATAAGCGGTGTCTCAGACCTCCTCCTCTGTTTAGAGATGGTTTCTCTACTTTTGCATAGATGGCTTCTTTTACTCCTCTTTCAAACCATCTGTCCTCTCTGGCCAGGATGTGGACATTGTTGTCATCAAAGGAGTGGGCTTTCTCCTTGAGATGTTAGTGGACAGCAGAGTCCAGGCCTGAGGAGCTCTCCTGGGTTGGGCCATGCGTTTATGCAGTGGTTGTTTTGTTTCTCCAATGCAGAGAACTTTGTATTCCTCGTTGCATTGGACAGCATAAACCAGATTGCATTTGTGGGTGTGTGGTGTTCTGTCCTTAGGATGTACTAGTCTCTGGGCGCACTCACACTGTCCATCCGTACCGTGCCCAAGCACGTTTCATGGCTAAAGTCTACTTCGTTTGACCATTGTGAGTGCAACAATACTGTGTTGCCCGCCCCGGCCCATTTGGGAGAGGTGGGCTTTTGTAAAGCACGTTTGCACATGTACGAGCACGAGTGTGTGCACGTGTACGAGAACGAGCACGAGGCCTACAGCGGTTCTGACGTCATTTTATGTTCGGACATAGAAAAAAAAAGACGGACCATGCACGGACATTTAAAACAATGGCGGCGAAAGGTTCACCTTGGTGTGATACGGAGGTGGAGTGTTTACTGCAGATTTGGTTGGATAAAAATATTCAAAAACAGTCGGACAGAAGACACTGCTTTCCATTATGTGGCTAAAAGACCCCATGCTTTTGTAAACAAAGCGACACATCGCGATGACGTCAATCAATGCGTGTGACGTGTTACAGCGTGATGACGTATAGGCAGGCAAGAAGCATTCGCGCCGAGGCCCAGGTAGTCGACTATGTTGTTTCTCTTGTTTTCTTTTTCTTTTTTTACACTTTGGTTTTATTTTTGGAAGCAGCTGCCATTTTCACAAAGGTCCAGCTGGGGTAGCCACAAGTTGTGAGGGTGCCTCTCAGGTGCTTGCGTTCTTCCCCTTGGGCCTGTGAGCTGGTGGGTACGTTATCAGCTCTGTGTTGCAGTGTTCTGATAACTCCAAGCTTGTGTTCCAGGGGGTGGTGGGAGTCAAACAATAGATATTGATCTGTGTGAGTGGGTTTTCTGTATATTCCAATGTGGAGGTTCCTGTCATTCTCCATATTCATTAATTTGTTTTTAGTCAGTTATAAGTCAAAGTTGTTTGGTTAATTTTTTTTTATTATCCCATTTTGTAAATATGCTCAATCCACAGAGATATGCACACAGCCAGAAACTGTGCCTTTTAAACAAGTCATCTTGACTTCTGTATGGTTGTGATGTCACAACTATACTATATAAAGGTAAAAAGTGCTGCAGAGACAGAGATTGAATACAGGTATATTCAGACAGACAGTCTGAGAAAAACAGAGACGGACAGAACAAACCACAGTTAGATGAAGAGAAACACAAATGGATCTATTGACAGAGTTTATGTGTTGCCCAGAGTGCACACGTTGTCCAGATTGTTCCAGATTAGAGCAGGGAGAAATGCTGAACAGGGCCAAATTAAAAAAGGGGATTACATATTTCCAGTTGCCCCATCATTTACTGACCGACTCACTGCCTGATTTATTTATTTATTTATTTATTAACGAACCCCTGGCACACACACACACACACACACACACACACACACACACACACACACACACACACACACACACACACACACACACACACACACACACACACACACACACACACTTCCTATCAAATGGAGTTTTTGGTGGGCTAATCCCTGAAGGGAATAGCAAGGTAATGCCTCTTCATATAATGCAGATGAGCAGAAACCATTAGGGCCACACAGAGGACCTGTTTAAATCCAAAACATTACAAAATGTTGCTAAATTTAAACCACTCACTAAAACTTCTCATCAGCGCTAAACCCCTCCCTGACCTTGTAGATGCTGTCATAGTCAAACTTTCAGTGTTTCTTTAATTTTACCCTCTTTTGTAAACTGGATTTGACAAGAGTGTTTGTAAGCACCAAGTGAGGAAGTTCATCTGTTGTTTCAGACGTAAGTGTTTTGGGAATTTATGCAACAGGCATCGGTGACTGAAATTAACATGAATCAATGACGACATCAACGTAGTAAAGCAACACAAGCCTTATGATCCAGATTGTCAGAGATAAGCATTTTGCATCTCAAGGTGTTGTTGCCTCAGTGTTGCATCAGTGTTTCAAATTTAATGTTGCTCATCAAAAAAATACCCACATGATCAAAGCAGTGATTCCCCCATCAAGCCCGTTTGAGATGCTCTCTGTTGACCCATATATGTCACTTTTTATTCTCTGGAACATGTTTTAGACAAGAACTCCACCAATTATATATAATGCATACTGCCAAACAAGTTAATGACCCATGTGTTCAAACCCCAGTCAGCCATATTACTCATTGCACACAGCATTCTCTGGTGTCTATATCCATCCATCCATCCATCCATCCATCCATCCATCCATCCATCCATCCATCCATCCATCCATCCATCCATCCATCCATCCATCCATCCATCCATCCATCCATCCATCCATCCATCCATCCATCCCACTACTGTCCGTAGATTTTTCAAAACCTAAGATGCTCTCAAATATATATATATAAACATTTATCCCTTGTAGTACCATGTTGACTGTTCATTGGAAGCTCAACTTCTGTGCTTAATGATCACAATAATAATAATAATAATAATAATATCTTTGTTTATATAGCATCAAAACAAAGTTACAAAGTGCTTCCTATGCAATCAAATAGCATAACCCAGAAACATTTAAAACAGCAATTAAAGAACTAAAACAAACCACATTAAAAATTGCAGCACCCGTAAACAGGATAAAAGCTCGAGTCAGATTAAGCCAGGGCGTGTGATAAAAGTATGTTTTAATCTTCTTTGTAAAAGAAGCCACTGACGCCGTAAATACAGTACTATCTGAACCTGAGATTTTGTACTATCTACTCCTTACCATATTCTTTGTATTTGAAAGAAGAGCTGAAATGATTAAATTATTATTTCTTCGTCGGTCATCAGAAAAATATTTTTTGTCGATTAATCGTTCATGTCAATTAGGGCAAAAGTGCAAAAACATTCTCTGGTTCCAGCTTCTCAAATGTGAGGATTTGCTGCTTTTCTGTTTTTAGTATCATAGTCATTTTTCACAGCAAACATCTTGAAAAGCACAGGTTATAATAATACTATATACTAATAATGGTGGCTATGTTATGTTCAAGTGTGACAGTGGCAGTGATAATGAGCCAGCATGCACAATACCAGGGCCCTGAAATCAAAGCCGCTTAATGGAATTGGGCCATCATTATTTTAATATTTACACCTGGGCATTTCCTACTGTGACAAATGTCTCCTGTGAAGAAGACCTAATGTAAAATGAATATATTCAATTCTGGAGCTGCTGGTCAGACAAAACAGGATTTCTGAAGAAGTACCCTTTGGTTCTGGGAAACAGTGATTTTATATTATACCTAAAGTGACTAATTAATCAATCAATCAGTTGAGGAAATAATCTGCAGATTAGTCAATCATAAAAACAGTTGTTGTTGGCAGATATAGTAACTTACTTATACTGTATACTTGGTCATTGTTATAGTACTGTTACATATATAAAAGTATGTGTTATCATATTACTTTTTCATATGAGACATAGTGACCCTGGAATTGGAGTCTTTTTCCTTTTAAGTTTGCATTTGCACATCTACTAGTGGGAGAAGCTTGTCCATTACTCTTAATTGTCATCTATTTAACCTTCTCTGCTAGGTGTCATTAAGGTGTTAACAGTGACTTAAGTTGGTGGAAGGCAAGACTTGTTGAGCCGTACCTTGTAGTTTATTGGTTATTGTAACATTAAATATACTCCCTTTTAATGAATTTAATGTTTTATGTAAAGCACTTTGAATTATCTTGTTGTTGAAAGGTGCTATACAAATAAACTTGGCCTGCTTTGCCTAAAGATTAGCCTCATACCAATTTGTAATCCCACTTTCCTCCTGAATACAAATAAGTAGACTTTTTTTTTTTTTTTTTTACTTTTTTTCCCCAAATTAACTGAACAAGTCCATAATCTTTCCATATACACGGCATCAGTAATAACAATCTAACAGCATAAAATGTGCAATTATTCATCATGATAACTTTTGTAAATTTTTTGCACAATACTTCTGTACTTAAGTTAGATTATAAAGACTAAACTTGTAAAGGACTATTTTAACATTATGGTGCAAACAAAAGCTGTTGAACAGCGGTAAATGTGGCAATGTTAGCAACGTTCTGGTGTGATTAATCTTAGAAGCTGTATGTGAGTGATAGTGGCTGATAAAGGCAGCTTCCCCGTAGAATAGGGAAGTAGATGCAGGCTGAGACAGGAGGGACTGATGAATTTTCACACTTACACTCGCTGAAAAAGTGACATTAAACGTCAGGCAGCTGAGGACTTCTCAAGTCAACAGCAAAAGAACCTCTCAGAAACAATAGTTGAACTGGACTGTATAACTGGGTGATTACTCAGTGATAATGAGCACTTATGCTGTAAGTTCATTTTAATTTCTTACACAATTGTGTTGTTGTTGTTACATGGTATTAGTGGTGGGGAATTTCAGGCAGCAAATGGAAAATGTTCTGCTTGTTGAATGGGGTTGGAGCTAATGTAGTTTACTCACCTGGCTTTTCATTGTTGGAGATGTTCTGACCGACTGTGTCATTCTCCAAATAAGATATGACTGTATATATATATATACAGCATATATATGCGTGCGTGCGTGCGTGTGTGCGTGTGTGTGTGTGTGTGTGTGTGTGTGTGGTAGCGAATCGAGGAGCATTTTTAGCTGGCAGGATGTAAGCAGGGTAGAGAGGTAGTTTCGGTGTGCCCGGTCTTCATGATTTATCTTAACTGAAAACATTTGTCAGCATCCTGTTTTTACACGTGGGTGTGAAATTTAGCCCAAAGTCCTGCCGTTTTGGATAAAATTGTGTCTTAAGTTCACATAAAATGACAAAACACATAACAGTGAAACCTTCAAACACACAAGTTGGAGACAGTTACATGGACTTTTAAGTAAAAAAATAATTATATAAATAGTATCTGATCATCTGTGTTTCCTGTCTTTGTCTTCCTGTCTCTCTGCGTTTCTCATTCTCTCTAGCTGTCATCTGATTTCCTCTTCGGGAGCCACCAGAGGAATACTGACTGTGGCTGGCAGGTGAAACAGGTGAAACTCTTATATACTTGCTGCACGCTTTCATCGCCAGAGGTCGAATGCATTTAACCTTGACTTTCACTTTAAAAAAAAAACAAACATTCAAAGAGTAGAGTAAAAGATAAGCACCCTTTACCAATTTTACATATTCTCCTGACACAACAGGATGCATTTGCTTAACAGAATGTAGTCTGGCACCTTTAATTTGTCACTGCATTAGATAAAATCCTTCTTCATCTACCACCAGAATCATTAACTGTATGTCTGTACATAAGTGTTTATAGATTAAACAGACTTTCTATTCTTTTTTTTTAAGCTGAACACTGTGTCCTTGTTATTCTTGTTGCATGCCTGACTTCGAGGGTAATCTTAAGTGTTCTATGAGCGCTTAAAGGGCTTTTGATGGAGGGTATTTTCCTCATGAAAATCAATGAACTCGAGTCGTTAGATTTGCATAAACTGCATATCCACTGTATTACTGTAGAATACATTAAAGTAATGCCAGCTATGCCCTTTAGATTCTCAGAGATCAGCATTTATGCATATTAAGGTGGTGAAATAGCAACTCATGGTGTAAAAAGAAATGTTGTTACCCAAGCAGTTCTTACTGCAACATGTTGCATCACAGTGGGGCGTGGGTGCACTTGGTTAAAAGCCCTTTTAAAGGCCTCCTCTTAGCAAAGGAGCAGATTTGGCTCTTAGTGCTAATCCTCCTTGCATGAAAAGATGGCAAACATTAGGAGGGATATGTAGTCTGATTGTTGAAACTAGGTTACAGGGATTGGGAAAGGTACTTAATTATGGCTGCTGCTGCATGAAAAGTTGAAATTGTGAGAATTTGTGTGTGCGACCATGCACACTCGTATCTGTACGTGTGTACAGAGTTTGTAGGCAATAGCATACATATTTTGCATGTAAAGTAAGGATGCACACACATGTATATGCCTTTCAGCTCCTCCTGTTAAGTGAAGTGAAGTGAAGTGAAGTGAAGAAGTTTGAACTTTTCAGGAAAGTGCAGTTTGTTTTTGTCCGTTTGTGAAGTGCTCAGGGTATGCACTCAAGATTATGGTCAGTATTGTTTCTTGAAGTGCCAGAATGCTTCAGTTCATATTTGCAGTTCATGCATTTAATGAACTTATGAGAACTGCTGCATTGTTGTCGTTCCCCAAAGAGGAATGGTTTGGAATACTTTACGGTTATTTCAAAATAGATCTGACATGGCAGAAGGTTTAAAAACAACTACCACTGTATGATATCTACTGAGAGCGGAACGATATAATAAATCCTGTCGATGTACTGATGCAGAGGCAGTGTGAGGCGAGGTTACATAAACCCATGTAAGAATGATTTGCAAGCCAGCATCCAGTGCCCTGACTGTGGCACTTTTTAATCTAAGCTTTACTACACAAAGTGTATGGTGCTTTGTTGTGGGTGTTTTGGATGCTTGCTTGCAAGAATTGTAGTGCATTGAAGTGCAAAATAGATCTCACATAACATGTATTACCAACAGTAGCTCTTATATGAAATTAAGAAGTTGACCTTTCCGTTGCTCATCACTGTTGCTTGTTTTTAATGATTTAGTGATTTTAATCGGTTGCTCTAGGCAAGCGTATCAGCTAAATACTAAAATAAACAATACATATAATATAAAGTAAAATGTTCTTCTATAGTCTCTGTAGAGTTATACAGAAGAAAACACTTATCAGCTCTCACAGGACCCACGGCCGTTTAAAGTCAATGGGCCTCATGCATGAGCGTTTTCTTATTTTTCTCTTATATTTCTTCTTGCACAAAGCAATTAGAGGAAAATAAGAAAGTCCTACATGGAAATCATCACACATTTTTTCTTAAAGATTTTTTTTAAAGATTTTTTTTTGCCTTTTTATAT
The DNA here is from genome assembly GCF_963691815.1 of Echiichthys vipera. NCBI lineage: Eukaryota > Metazoa > Chordata > Actinopteri > Perciformes > Trachinidae > Echiichthys > Echiichthys vipera. The sequence continues at coordinate 20,158,383 of NC_139825.1, read as the reverse complement.
CTTTATATGATATTACAACTGAGGGTTTATAGGAAATGGGGGAGAGAGAGAGGGGGGCAACATGCAGCAAAGGGCCGCAGTTCAGAGTCAAACCAGACTTTTAGCCTCTGTATATGGGGCATCCGCTCTTAACTTAATTAATCGTTGGTTTTATGTTAAAAGTCACTGGTAATAATGTAGAGTTATGAATATTCTATAATAACAAATAAGGAACCCTTCTCCAGGTGCATTTTTGATCCAACCGCATACCCACCAAACTGCTGACCACAGAGTTGTGTACTCCCCTCGGCCAGCAGGACAGGTGTGGATGCTAATGCATTGGTCTAACTCTGTTGTAATTAAGAAAAGGTCTAATCTTCTTAGTGTAAACATTTAGAATTATTACATGAATAAATAAATTATGGAATAACATTTCTCTTTCATTTTGGGAGCAAATGGGAGGTAAGTAAGTATTGATGAATGCCAAAAAAGTCAAATCAAATCTGTATGTGCGAACGTTTCATGCATGAGGCCCAATGGGAGTATATTTTATTATTTTTCAGGTCACAAACAATAAATACCTGATTGTCCTTTCCTTTGTTCACTGACTCAAACGTTTAAACCCCGACATTTATCCCCTGTGAAGAGCATGCAGCGCGCCGTCTCCTCTGATACCCTGAACACGATGCCATTCAGCCATGCCGATGCCCAGTGCCATAACTCTGCCGCCCTGCATGATGTCAAGCAGCAGCTCAGCCACTCACAATCTATGATACTGCCTGAGAACGGCAAGGTACTGAAGTTGTACACTGTTTACAGACATGCAGAGGGAAGAGCACATGCAGATATACTTCAACAGTGTTCACAAAAAACACTGGACATTATGCACATATGCGCATACAGACAAGCAAACGATGGTGCCCACTTCCTGTCTTCCAGCTGGTCCAGCAGTGCAGAGATTACTCCTGTAAAGTTACCAACATCGTCGTGGAGCCTCCATCTCCAGAGAGCTCCCCAGACAGTGATGGCTGCACACCGGTGAGAAAACACTGCTCTTTACTTTTTTGATAAAAAATACCTCTATGTGATAATAACATTTTATATTGATTGAATATTATATATAGATAGAACGCTTTGGTCACACAATACCTTTACGCATCTCGGCATTCTTAAAGGGATACTTTGCTGATTTTAAAACATCTCTGTGTCATGGCCATGTGGGCTGCATGTGCAGATGAACAGTGTTCTCTGTAACTTTAAAACCCACATATCCACCAGCTACGGTATGTATATCTTTTACTCTATACAGTTACCCCATACCCCTTATACCTCTTTTTTTAATAATATAGTCTCCATTCCAGTGAGAACCACAAACTAAAGAATCCCTAAACTTGGCACCTTCATACATAAACAGCACTTCCTCATGAGGTCCTACACAGTGAAAACGATTTCTGGTAAGCAAAAGGCACCCTTGAGAAAAGTTGCTGTTGTAACAGCCCAGAGAAGAGAGTGCAGGAAGGCTGAACGAATCTGGCGAAATACAAAACTTCATATTCACCATGACTTCTATAAAGAGAGGCTCCAGGCCTACAATTTAGTCTTAAAAGGTGCTAGAGAAACATTCTTCTCCAATATCATAAACAGCAACACTAATAAGTCCAAAACCATATTTGCAACTGTCAACAGACTGACCAACCCCCCAACACAAATACCAGCCGAACTCCATCCCACACAGAAATGCATTGAGTTTGCATTCTTTTATACTGATAAAATTGAAGGCATCAGACGTGCCATCAATATCTCAAACAAAAAAGTTGCAACACCACCCCGTTAAGGCCAAAATAACGCAGCAATGATGGCAAGCTTTAATGCCATAGACTCTAAAACTCTAGTGGAAACAGTGACCGATCTAAAGCCAACCACCTGCTGTCTTGAGGCTTTACCTACCAACTTCTTTAAGAATGTTTTTAACTGCCTATCAACAGACGTATTGCAAATAGTTAATAACTCTATTCAATCGGGAAATTTCCCAAAGGCCTCCAAAACTCATTAAACCTCTTCTAAAAAAGCGGAGCCTAGATGCCTCTATTATCAACAACTACAGACCAATTTCAAATCTACCATTCATAAGTAAAATAATTGAGAAAGTTGTACTCCAACAACTAAATTACTTCTTGGCTTCTAGTGGCTGCCACAACAACCTCCAGTCAGGATTTCGACCTTTTCATAGCACCGAGACGGCCCTTATTAAAGTCATAAATGACAGCCGTCTTAACACAGACTCTGGCAAAACTTCAGTATTAATGCTATTGGAGCTCAGTGCTGCATTTGACACTGTCGATCACTCAATACTTTTGGACAGGTTGGAAAACTGGGTGGGGCTCTCAGGCACAGTCCTAAACTGGTTCAAGTCATATCTACAAGATAGGAACTATTTTGTTTCCATTGGCTACTTTGTATCAGAACAAACAGACTTTATTTAACATCTATATGCTCCCACTAGGAAAAATCATGCAGAAAAATAACATTGACCATTGCTATGCCGATGACACCCAAATCTATGTAGCGCTATCACCAAATGACTATCGCCCCATAGATCTTCTGTGCCAGTGCATTGAGCAAGTCAAACACTGGATGTGCCAAAATTTCCTTCAACTAAATGAGGATAAAACTGAGATAATTGTTTTTGGTGCTAAGAAAGAAAGGTTTAAAGTCATCCAACACCTTCAATCACTGTCCCTGAAAACCTCAAATAAAGCCAGAAATCTTGGGGTTATTATGGATTCTGATTTACATTTCGACAGTCACATCAAATCAGTAACAAAATCGGCCTACTATCACCTCAAAAATGTAACAAGACTTAGAGGGCTCATGTCAGCTCAAGACTTAGAAAAACTTGTCCATGCCTTTATAACCAGTAGGCTAGACTACTGTAACGGTCTCCTTGCAGGTCTTCCCCAAAAAAACTGTCAGGCAGCTACAGCTCGTTCAGAACGCTGCTGCTAGAGTTCTAACAAAGACCAAAAAATGTGAGCACATTACACCAATTCTTAAATCATTACACTGGCTTCCTGTACGTCAGAGAATTGATTTCAAAATCCTCCTGCTCACATATAAATCACTACATGGTCTAGGGCCGAAGTATATCACTGATATGCTCCCACTACATAAGCCTTCTAGATCACTAAGATCCTCTGAGGCCAATCTGTTAGTGGTTCGCAGAGTAAACTCAAATCAAGGGAAAGCATCTTTCAGTCATTATGCAACAAACAGCTAGAATAAACCTGAAGATGTAAGACTTTCAACCACTCTGATCACTTTTAAAACTAGACTGAAAACTTTTATGTTCACCTTAGCTTTCTGCTAAATCTTAGCACTTTTAACATCCGCACTGTTTTTATTATTGTCTATGTTTTTATTCTCTTTGTCTTTCGTAATGCATTTAAATTCATGACATGTTGTGCTGTGAAGCACTTTGAGTCTGCCTTGTGTATGAAAAGTGCTATACAAATAAAGCTGCCTTGCCTAACTCCCATAAGGTTTAACCTAGAGTTATGGAATTCTATATATATCTGGTGTGGCTTACAAGATGAATAAGGCATGTTGTGATTTGCATAGTTCTGTACAAAACCTGTTCTTGTTATTGTTATTCAAATGTGACCTATTATAGACCAGGGCCGTGTTTGTCTGAGCTATGTTTTAACTGATGTTAATTAGGTTGTGTCTTAGCAACATGCTAAACAAGCAGATTTTCAGATATATGAAGATGTTACCTTTTAAATGAAGCCTAACATACATGCTTTTTAGCCTTACAGTTCTTCTGTTTTAAGCCTTTCCATTTGGGTATGCCAAATAGGCAGAAATGAGTGGGTATTATGAAAACCTCCATACAAACTTCAAACATATTTCCCTAGTAATCTCCAGAGGAAATACGCCTGGCATCATCAGACTTATCACAAATGCTTATTAATCTTGGCCCTCTTGGCCCCAAGTTAATTTTTACATTTACAAGGGGCTTTATCAACAGTGCAGAACCATGAAACATTACCTACAACTAATCTGCAGTAAAACGACAGGTCTCGCTCGCTGAAAAACACTGGCAGCCAGGTCCCAAACTTTCTCAAATTACAGCTAAACAGTTCACTAAAATGAGTTTCAAAAAAAATATTTCATGTGAGAAATAGGCAATACAGTAAAAGAATATTGAGTCATATTTGATCAGTGCTCTTTAGTTTGTCATTTTGATCTGAGTTTTGTGAGCCTGAAAAACTGCACTCAGGACCTGCAGACTGGATGGTGTCAGTAATCGTCTTAAATGGGCCCCACATTAGATACACTGTTGTGATGAGTCCGCAGAGGGCCAAAACATCTGGAAATCTGTCTTCCAGAAATACCGCGAGAACAAATTAAACTTGAGTTTGGCAGATTTGTCTGGTTTCCTTCTTAAGAGGAAAGAAGTCAAGTTTTTGGAGTAAAAGTGCATTGCATCTTAACAGGAAAACATGTAGTTAATCGGGATAATACACAGACATCACTGTAAAATGATTTCATTTAGAACTACACATTTAGAAAAATAGAGAAAGCTGATCATTAATCTGACTACTTGTATCTGGAAAAACATGTTGCACTTCAAATCTAATGTTTTCAATTTCTTTTTTTAAATTAAAACAGAAACAAACAATATACATAACCTACAACACAACTCAGGGCAAACCAGAAAACGAGACCTGCTCCTTGGAGAAAAAAAAGAGGAGAAAAAATAATAATGTTGAAAGCAGAAAAAAAACAAAAACTACTAGCTTACCTCTTTCTCAGTTCTCTCTTGAAAATGCCTGCTTTTCTCCTGTTTGCTCCTCACTGTCTTTATATTATGTTCTCAACACTTATAATTATTCATTATTTTCTCTTGCACCTTAAACGGGGCCACACCGCAGTGGGAGATATTAGAGTAGCTCCCCTCCCGCTATTTTTTGAGTGATGCAACGTTCAATTTAAATGTGTTTGCTCAGGATGCAGTGTATTTCACAGAGGAAAAGCCCTCTGCTGTATTATACTGTTAACATTTCATTATTATTGGCTTCCCTGAGTGATAACATTAGTCTGACAGTATAAATATTACTGCTTGCATATTGAATATTGTGCTTTAAACCCATTTATTGCTTTCTCAGGAGTTGGAGAAAGCCGGCCTCTTGAACAAGACAAAGATTGCAGAAGGAGGCCGGAAACTAAGGTGAGACATCAGAGGCTATTCCAATTACAACAAGGTGTTAAATTATATTGCATATATTTGTATGAAATGAATAGTATTTGAATAAATGTTTCCCATCTGACTATCACTTGTGTTTGTTGTGTTGCAGGAAAAATTGGAGCTACTCCTGGGTGGTTTTGGTCGGGAACAGTCTGGTTTTCTTCAAAGATCCTAAATCACAGACCCCCTCCAGCTGGGTAAGTAATCTGACAGACTCTGCTTTTAATGCTTTTAGTCCAGGTTATAGCTTTTCTTTCACCGTCTATACTATAATGAAAACACCGTGTGGAAAAATCATAACATGAAACTAATGTCTTGATTTCAAAATCCTGAGCCACCTCATGTCAGTCATTGTGTAAGTGCAGATGTCATTTTTTCAGCATGGTGGATTTTTAATAATTCTAAAGTAACTTTTGAAGCCAGCAGACTCTGGTCTGTTGGACAAAGATCAGTAACTTTTGACAAACTCAAAAAGTGAGCACACAGCTGGGTATTTCTGTCAACTATGTTGCACACATTACTGCATGTGTTTCCCTTCATGGGTACATGCTGGGAAATGACACACATTGACTCTTCTGTTTATAAAATAGGTCACACAAACCTGTTGCAGGTGTGTGTGAAAGTTCACTGTAATATAGCAGTTGGTTAAAGGGGGCCCACAAATTCTATGCAGCAAAAAACACCCAAACTCCATTTTTTGAAACAGATATGTGTCAGTTCAGCCCCCTAATACAACAAAACATATAAAAATATCATGTGTGTACCTGTATTGATAAAACCAGAAACCAGGAAACAGTCGCCCTGAGAGCAGTGTGGATTTAAGAGGAGCACAGCTGCACTGGGCCAACGACATGTCTAGCAAGAAGAACGTCTTCAAGGTAAGAAACAAGTGGAATGATGATCCGGAAAACCCAGTTAGAAGATCTCAAGATATAATAATTTGATCATCCAACCTCTTATATTTCATTCATACGTTACAAAACTTCTTTTTTTTAACAATATTAATTGTTGAAGTGAGCTGATGGGCAGTGAGGACAGTGCTGTAGCAGATAAGTAGTAAAACATAGAATCCTATTTCCATCAGTAAACGGGTCTTTATCAGTGAGGGAAGTAAGAGTGGGAAGCTTTCTTTCACCTGCTCTGTGACCCAAAGTGAGAAAGAGGAAGCAGTAAAGGTTAATTTTACATTCAAATATGGCATATGATATCTACATTTAAAGTGTTGTACTGTCTTGAAAATCAAGAAATGTCAACACCTGACAAACTGGTTGAATAAGAAAAATAATGTTTTTTGAACATTAGAGCATGCAAGCATGTTCTAGTAGAAACCTAAAAGTACAAACCTGAAATAAGCCTAGTATGGGACCTTTGATATGGTTTGTAAATGTGTGTGTGTTGTAGCTGAGGACAGTGACTGGCAATGAGTTCCTGCTGCAGTCGGAGACGGACTCTCTCATCAAAGAGTGGTACAGGACCATCCAGAACGTCATCGACAGGCTGGTGAGACATGCGACACTCGCAGAGCCAATGTATCACTTCTCTATTAGTGGTAAAATTGTTTCCCTTGGCATCAAAATAGTGTCATACTGTCAGTATATAAGGTTTATGGGCTCCACTGCCTTTTACTGAAACTCAAACATGCATCCTTTAACTCCTTAAAGTGTTATTTATTTATTTATAACAGTTTTTTTTTCTTTTTCCTTAATGGGCTTTAATCTAGCTGTGTACATTTTTCTCTGTTGAATTTCTGAGAAGCCACTTTGTACAGCATGTGTTAATGTTTGTATATGATGCGATTGACACAATGAGTGCCATTTTACTCCTGCCTGCCTTTCAGGAACGCGAAAACCCGCTAGACAACGTCCTTCTGTACTCCCTGAGGCGAGCGGGCAGCGTGGAGATGCTAGAACACAGCGGAGACGAGGATGACAGGAGAACGTCGCGTAAGTCGTCACCCCACGATGCCTCTCTTCGCTCCACTTTGGCTTCCTTCCTTCACATAAAACTGTCCCCACCCTATACTTCAGTTAACTCCATCATCATCTCTTTTTTTCTAAACTTCCACACAGGCTTCTTACATCCCTCCATCCTCTCCTCCATCCTCTCCTCCATCCAGCCCACTTATATTTTCACACGGCCCCCGTGGCAAATAATCCCCCCGTCAGTCCTGTCCCACCTCCGTCGTCGCCCAGCCCTCCCGCTTTTTATCCTCACAACCATCCCCTCTCATCTGCTCTCCTGCCCAGCCGCCGCGGCCCAACGCCCCGCACTGACCTCCTCTTCATCCTTCTCTTCCTCTACCTCCTCCTCCTTTCCTCCCTCTGCAGTCCCTCGCTCGTCATCCAACTTGGAGAACACGGAGAGGAAGAGAGTGAAGACCCGGCTGAAGAAGCTGATCCTGAAGAGGCCTCCTCTTCAAGCACTGCAGGAAAAAGGGCTCATTAAAGGTGACATTTCTTTTTGAAGTTTTGCACTTTTTCAGCGAAAGTATCCTTTACTCAGCAGTATACAGTGCTTAATATTACAAGACTGCAAAAAAATAGCCGGGACAATATCCAATACATGGCTGTAACTCACCAAGAAAAAAGTGTATTTGTACCAAACTTCGAATGGAGCTCCTAAACAACTAAATAAACCCATTCCAATTGGGAAAAAACAGAAATGCGCTGGTTTACTGTGGAGTTATTATGTAAGTACTCAACAAAACACAGTGTATTTCACTATTTCACTGGGCTTTTTTTTAATATCAATATGGTATGCTCACACAAAGGTTATGTATGATGGTGACTTCACACTACACCAGAAAGAAAGAGTAGGTTCCCTTGAATCATATGATGTACAACACTTGATTCTGACCAAAGGAATGAGCTCAGAATTTAAAAATATCTAAAAAATATCAACTATGTCCAGGCGTTTCTTTGTCTATATAGGCGGTTTATCAGATTTTAACACTTCCTCTATGATGACTAGTTTTGAAAAGCTGTTCTTTATTCTCAAAACTGTCTTTCAGAAAGATAAAATAAGTATTTTGTTAGCATCCAACCACAGTAACTTCTGTAAGAATTTCATTTTAAACAAAGCAGCATCCTGAAAAAGAGGAACAATTCAATGTGCTCTAAAACAGCTCATCACTACACGAGAAAAGGACACAAACTTTTTTAAAACACCTTTCTTTAACACCTTTAACATCATCCTTGGTGTTTCCAATTTTAATGTGACAGAAAGCAGTAATGAGGAGACCGAAAGAGAGGAAGAAATAGGTAGCTAGGTTCAGCGGTCCCAAGGCCACCAGCAATTCATAATGTTAACAAAGATAATAAATAATAATTGGGTCAGCATTAACCTTTTTTAAAGCTTTGACAGACTCTAACCTCAACTCCAACCCCATCCACCAGGAGGCATACATCATTTTCTGCATGTTAGTGGAACCAAAGAAGCTGTTAATATAAATGGAAAAGCATCTGTCACACACAAAGAAAGTTGCACAAAGTCTTGAAAGTTTGGGAAATGCCTAATAGACATCAAAAGCCATGGGTAAAGGAATTTTATAATATTTAGTTTTTACAACTGCATTTATAGTAGCAATTTAGATGATAAAGTTTTTAAGAGTCAGAACATTTTTTTGGTTTAGGTACCTCAAAAAGTGCTTGAATTTTACTCTTAAAAAGCCGTACAAAGCCTGATGACCCCTGATGAAATGCTTTCCCAGCTTCTCTCAAAGTGTGGTTGATGATGGTTAAACTGATAGATTTGATTGAAATTATTTGAATTATCACAAATAATTTCATCACAGTCCTTATAACACAGTATGACCATACAGCAGTTTAATGGCAGCATATTCTTTTCACCCTATGGAAAATATAGTACCGTGCATGCGTTGCGTTGCATCATCAAGCCTGAGCTTAAAACGCTGCTGGGAACACGGAGGTTTCGTTCCATAGTGTTAACAGTAAATGTATTTCTAGATTAACTCCAGCTTGTCACTCTTACATCATCATACATACATGTCTTTGGCATAGTTAACTTTGGAAAAAAAACAACTTCTGAACAACAGTGTGTTTTTGTGTGTTTGTGTGCATCTGTCATCACCCTTCAGATCAGGTGTTTGGTTGCCGTCTAGAGATGCTCTGTGAAAGAGAGAAAGCCACCGTTCCTCGCTTCGTCAGACTTTGTACTGACGCCGTGGAGAAGAGAGGTACGAGCACATGGCCGCCTTCTGCTAATGTGATTCTCAACTTAAAGGGGACATGTGAGATAACAATTCTCAATCCTGTTTTGAGCATCAGTCACTCGTCAGCAATTGTGCACCGACTGTTCAGCTCCGTGACGTGAATCACTTCACAAAACATTTAACATTTAAAAATGTTTGTGATTGCCCAACCGAGAGAGGAAGTCATGACAGCTGCAAGCCGGAGAGAGATGTAAATGAGAGAAAATAGACTTGTTTGGAAACTGTTTAGAAACAATTGAGCAAACAATCTGAATAAAGGCTTTTTAACTTTTGCCAGAAGTAAATTCCTTGGACACTCTTTTTTTAACTTGAAAGAGCAACTTCATTCCACTTGTTTGAACAACTGAGCACTGCAGACCTTTTCTTTTCCATAGAATTTAATCAATTAATGTTATTAATCGATGGCTTACAAGGCCTGACTTGTTCTACAACATCTCGCATTGAAACCAGTGTGGAAACCGGAGAAACTCAATGTCATTTTAAAACTTTTCTTTTGTACACATAGGGGGTCGTGTGATCATGCAAAATGTCCCTAACTTCATTTACACGCTTTTGGGCGACAAGAGAAACTTCCCAGGCACACTAAATTATGGATGTGCAGCATTCTAATCTGGGGAAATTGTTTTTTTTCTTACACTCATGAAGTTTTAAATAATGGAATAAATGTCAGTTTGGATTTGATACTAACCCTCTTAAGTGTTGATAGATGCCCCTTAAACACCAGTGATTTAACCAGCTCTGTGTTCGGTATGTTGAAGGATTGGACACTGATGGCATCTACAGAGTGTCGGGGAACCTGGCAGTGATTCAGAAACTACGCTTCCTGGTGGACCACGGTAAGGATGAGGGAGATGAGGGGAAAAACTAAACTGTATTGATAAATGATGATGATTGATTGATGATTAATTTTGTCCGGGGGGGGGGGGGGGGGGAAGGGGGGCAGGCAGAAGTTGGACTTCATCAGAAATCATTAAGTTGTAGCTCTTTTTCTGTTTTCAATCTTAGAATCAAGATAAACGCCATCTGATGCTTTTTTGTTGTTCTGATTACATATGATACTGTATAACCACAACTCACACTGACTGTGCACCTGCTCCCATTACATGACATCCTCATTATAAAGGGGATGGCGAGGAAATCCCACTGAGTAATTGTTGGTTTTTGCAGAGCGAGCGGTGACTACAGACGGACGCTACATGTTCCCAGCAGAGTTGGTACAAGGTAGACTCAGACTGACAAGAAAAAATAACTCTTCCACGCGTTACTTAGCCAGCTTGTTTTTGTGCATCATGTGTTGTATAATGTGAACGCCTCAGTCAAAAACTCCCCACACACAGACTGACACGCTGAGCTGAGGTGCAGCGCAGACGTGCACTGAGCAGTTTGCTGGTTGTGCTATCATTTGCTCAATGTATGTGTGTCCCTTAGGCTGTTCTGCTTTAAGTTTTCTGATGTAATAACACGCAGCAGGCTCTACTGCAATGTCTCAAGCAGTGCATGTCTGCCACCAAGTGGACAAAATGGAGAATCAGCTGCTGCTTTGGGACCGTGAAGTGCTCTAATGCCACAGCAGTATCTCACGGACCAATGCTTCTCATCATTAGATACTTATTTGTGTCATAAACACTGAACTTCACTTAAAGCTGTTCCCTCTTCTTCTTCCCTTATGAAGCAATTTGAGAAGCTTTGGTCAGTGCCTGGTTTTTAAGAAAATGTGTGCTTTACATGTGTTTGTGCTTCTGTGTCTTTCACAGACCATTTCTATCTCCCTCCTGCAGCTCCAAGCCTTCATTTTCCACCTCAGCACTGACATGAATTCACACTCTGTTCCATTGTTCACTAACGAAATGATACCGCGGCAGTAACTCAGCTTCTTTCTCTCTTTAATTTTCTTTGTCTCTGTTTTTCACATTTTCTTGCCTTTCGTTCACTTCCTCTGACCCTGTCTCTCTCCCCCCCCCCCTTTCTATCTCTCAGAGGAGAAGCTGAATTTGGACCAGAGCGATTGGGAGGATGTTCATGTCATCACAGGAGCTTTGAAACTTTTCTTTCGCGAGCTTCCCGAGCCCCTTGTGCCCTTCGGCTTCTTCACAGACATCGTGGAGACAGTCAGTGAGTGACCAGCTTCAGCCCCAGTTGATTTTTAGTATTATACATACAGAACAACACCACCGATTCACTCATCTGCTTACAAAGTTTTCATTAAATTAAAAGAAAATTATTTTTTATATTTGAAAGTATTATTTATTCTTTATATTTAATGCCATTTTGGTGGCATTTATGGCCTTTTTGTTTGGTTCTTCGGTGTGACATGAAATTAGGGGAAAGGGGGGAGGGGTGGCGATGATATGGCTATAAGTCACTTGGGATGATCTGAGTTTTTTAATCTCTAGGCCATCAGGACACTGCATTGGATACTTTATTATCTTACTTTATAGTTTTTCCTCTGCTGTGCTTTTATTTTAAATACTTGCAACACTGCTGTGGTTTTCAGACTCAAAACCAGGAGAGTGTGGGTTAGAGAATTCGCCCCCTCTTTACTTGGGAAGTTTCACACTTTGTCAAACTATGTTGAAAGTCATATTCATCATTATAGATTAATCTGTGTTTACAGCAATTCTTTCCCCAACTCTAGAAAATGTTGCACAATATGTCATTAAAAATTGGACACAGTAAAATAAAACGATGCTTCCCAAAATAAAAACAGCATGAGTTCCAAGGTGAGAGAAGAATTATTACATACTGACAAAACGGAAATTTATTGAGCAGTATTGAGTTCAAATGAAGTGATGGTTTTACTGTGTTATAATCCTCACAGTGTAAATCCTCACGTTAGCTGCATTTTTTTCACCCGGCTCCCATAATCCTCAACCCATATGCGTTATTCTGTATTGTTGATTTTGTCAACAAATGATCACGAAAAGACCAAAACCAGTTAGTTCTTCTTTCACGACATTACGGCTTCCTACATGGTTTGTAGCTGTCCGTTCTTTCCTATTGTGACCAAAAGGCCATGAATATATAATTTAATATAAAAAACAAATAATAATGCACCGTAGGTCAGTAGTGCATATTGGGGACTATTTTCAGCTGCTGATGAACACACATTTAATACTGTAGTGGTTTATTCATCCAGTGCAGCTTAATGATGATTTTAGTAATGATAATATATTTTATTTATATAGCGCTTTTTAAGATACTTAAAGACACTTTGCATATAGAAATATAAAGCAACATGCTAGAAATAAATATTACACAGCAATAATCACACCTTAAAATCACACATTAAAAGCAGTTCTAAAGAGGTGAGTTTTGATTAGTGATTTGAACATTGTCATGCTGGTCCAGTCACAGATGTGTTTAGGGAGAGAGAACAAAGATGTATGTAGTCTGTTGCATCGAGAATAAGAATAAATTGAAATCAGGCTTAAGTACAGCTTTTGTCTTTCAATGGAAACAATATCGTGAAAATTTGAGATTTCGTGATACACAATTATGATTATTATATACAATTGACAGTATGGAAAAGGCTATCTAAAATACCTGAGGGAATACCATTTGAAAAATTAGCAGTTTTGACTAATCAACTCGATTACGAAACCCATGATTTCACATATGTAAGTAAATATCATGATATATTGAGATAAAGTCCTCATTCTTTTAAAACTTGGAAGAAGGCGATATGAGAAACAAGATATATATTGTCAAAACTGTGTTAATGTAATATTTAAGGTCATTTGGACGCCGCTTTACATGCTGTTCCTTCGCACCAAAATTCTTAATAACATGAAAAATGCTCAGTACTCGAGTATTGAACCCACACAGGAGTATACAAAAATAGGATTTACCATGTGGTTTATTAAATTATTAAAAAAACATGCTCTATTGTGATATTTTACCAAGATATAAAATGACCTGCAGTATATCAGGATATAAGATTTGGACTGTATCGCCCAGCCCCAGGATCAATGCACCCATCATGGTTTTGATCACCAAACCTTTCTTTCAATTAATTTGCATGAACTTCTGTGATGTATCATGATATCTTTCCTTATCCTAAAACAATATAATATGGCGTTTCAAAATAAATTTCAATAAGTAGGAAAGCTTGCATATTAATTAAAAAATTATAACAAATGTAAATGCGTTCTTGCACAGGCAGTGATCAGCAGTTCACTGTTTATCAAACCACAGTAGTGTCGTTTATAATTGCATGCTGCTTTATCAGATTAGACAGTGGATGCTACCAGACTACATGTGATATCAGTTAGTGGACGTACATCAGGTTTCCGATGCTGATAAAGTTGAAAAATGCAAATGATTATTGTGATCTGACGCGTCTCTTGCTCTGTGTTGCAGAGATGTCGGACTACATAGACAAAGTGGATCGTTTGAAGTGTCTGGTGCTCAACATGCCTCCTCCGAACCACGACACGCTGCAGTTCATGTGTCGACATCTCAGACGGTGAGCGGGCACACGGTACACCTCATCTGATGTGCTAGTCTCTGTCATTTGTCTGCGCTGAAACCAGCATATTTCACAGTGCAGAATATTCCCTCTGACTCTTTTAGGAAAATAAAATCTCCTCCAAATAATTTTTCAAACTTCTTTTTAAATCTGACCACAAGAGGGGGTAGTTTCCTTGTCGCTCCTCATTTTCCTGTCAGGGATTCTTGGCCACGGCTCTCAGTGGATGCCAGTGCTGTACCAGGATCACACTGTTGTTAAGTTTTGGTCCCTGTGAAGATGAAAAGGCTGGAGGAAGATGAATGGTGTACGATGTTCTGCAAGCCAGTTCCTTTTACAGTACATAAAATGTGTGTTTTTTACCGCCTATGGTTTTTCCTTCCACTCCAGGGGTGAGCGTTCGTGTTCTGAGGCCGATGTTTGTGCCAGGGTGTGGTGGGCCCCATGAATTTGTCAACTCTGTGTCTTTCTCTCATTTTCTCCCCACTGTCATTCCTCCCCCCCCCTCTCTCTGTTTCTCATTTATTATCTCCCTGCTCAATCACCCTCGTCGCCACCTCCCTTCCTCACCTGCTACCTTTGTGTCCTTCGCTTCCTCTCCATTCTCTTCCTTCTCTTCTTTGTATTCTCCCTTTCCTCTTCCTCTTCTTTCCATCCCTTTCTCCTTCTTTCTTCCCCTTCCTCTCCCTCCTCCCTCCGCCTTCCCCCCCACGCTCTCCTCCTGGCCTCGAAGGTCCCATGGGAGCCTTGTGGTTCGTCTGCTGGAAGGCATACCAACACCACCGCCGCCACCACTGGAACCTCTCTCTTTTCTCTCTCTTCACCCTCTCCCTCGCTTGCTCCTTTTTTTTCTCTTCCCTCTCTCTCTTTTTTCCTTCTCTCTTTTTAATGTGGAAGTTTTGAGCAATTGCTGGCTGCTTCTGTGGCTTGGTGGGAATGGCATTTTTAGAAGAATGCCTCATGCTGTGGCTTAAACCCATTCCTGTGTCCCCCCCTCGGTCACACACACACTCAAACACACCAACATAGGTGGATTTAGACAATTGGGAGCACAAATTTAGATTGTAAAATGCAGATACAAGGACATGAACCTGCTTGATTCCTTTGGTTACTGTCATGAGTTTGTAGGAAATATAAAGATGTCACATGCTGACCACAAGAATGGAGCTCTATGGGCAGTGAGCAGTAATCTATGTGCCTGAAGTCCCAAAGAGGAATTCAAACAAGAATAAAGTATACAGCCATGCTAGCTTCTGTGTGAGGATATACTCTGACCTAAATGCTAATGTCAGCATGCTAACATGTGGGTGCGTGTGTGTCACCATGGCAAAATGGGGTTCCAGATACACTTACTTCAGCGGAAACTACCACAGAGACAGTTTTGAGTATTTTGCCAGGTGTTTATCAGCCTATATCTGTCTGTCTGTTTGTGGCCAGATTGTGTCACCGCAATAGCATCACAGCCATGCAAAATGCAGTCACAACACTCTACAGGTGTGTAGTTGAGATCATAATGAAGGCCAAGTTTGAAAATTGGTGTGGTCCCAACACAAGACGGTCTATAGTTTTACTTTTGAGATCGCTGTGGGCCAGGATTTAAATGTTTTAAGTTGTGCAATCACTGTTATACAGAAAAATTAAAAACAGATTTTGTAGTAAAATCCATAAAGGACTTGGTCGTTATTCACCATGAATAATACACCATGAGCGTATTGCGATATGTATCGTATAGTACCTTGTATCGAATCCTGTTGTAGATTCAAATTCTAAACTTGAAGATGGCTGTAAAGATCACCCGTTATTTCATCCTGAAGGGGAACTGAATGTGTGTACCAAAATTCATGTCAATCCATCCAAAAGTTGTTGAGACATTTAACTCAAAACCACAAATGTCAACCTCATGGTGGCGCTTGAGGAAATGTTATAGGATCACAAAAAAAGTCATTAAGATACATCATCTGAAGACCATTAAAGTCTCTGCAAAATGTCATGGCAAGCCATCCGGTATTTGCGATGTTTCAGTCTGTGCTTAAAGTGGTGGACTGACTGACACTGCCATCCTAAGAACGATCCTGCTAACAAATTAAAATCCACTGGCAGGAAGAATTCACAATCCGTTATCCAGAGCCACTTTTGTTCTTTTTTTTATTTGTGGATGTTAAACCTATCTCTTCCTCTCTGTCTGATCTCTCTGCAGAGTGTTGGAGTGCTCAGGCACAAATCGAATGACCACCCAGAATATCGGCATCGTGTTCGGGCCGACCCTGATGCGTCCAGAGCGGGACAACGGTAACATGGCGGTGAATATGGTTTACCAAAACCAGGCGGTGGAGCTCATCCTCACCGAGTTTGACCACATCTTTGGAACAAGAGGCCCCTCTTGATCTTTTCGGACAGGGGAGGGTGGGTGGGGGTTGTGAGGGTTCTAAAAGCTCCTCCAGATCAGACGAAAGCACAAGTAGTGTAGCGTTTGTTCTCTTTGCCTGTTGACTCATGTGGTGTAAAATGGGTTTCACATCAAAACATAATTACGGGGTAAAAAGAACCAGGACAGAAAGCTGCTAATCATGACATCTGGCCTCCATATAAAGCCATGTTAAAACAATAATTGTAAAATAAACCAGTTTTAGCTGCAATACTTGTGTCTTTGGCTTCAGATGTGGAGTGCAGCCCCGGTGTTCTTTACTGCTTGAGCACACACCTCTTTGTCACTTTTCCTTAAAGTTTCAGACTTGATCAGGATGAATAAAAGCCATAAAACTGATAAATCTCCTCCAGCTAGCTGAGTATTAATCAGTTATTTATCAGGTAATGTGAGGAAGGTTTTTCGATTTAACGTAGCAACTAAAGAGGTGGAGTTACTCGAGTCAGACTTATGTCGGAAATCTTAGGACTTGGGACTTGCTTGACTAACAGATTAAAGACTTGATTTTGACTTGGTATTCATGACATGATTAGGAGATTTAGTGCAATTCACGCAAACTTGACAGTCTACTAGGACGCGGCAGATCAGCAGAGGCCAAAGGAGTAGGCATGGAGTAGGCAAAATCAAACTAAACTGTTCATCACCAATGTCTTTTAAATTATTTAAATTGGAAAACTGTGGTAGATAATCAAAATTTCATATGACTTGTGACTTACTTGATTTACAACAGGGACTCGACCTGACTTGCTTGATTCTCACCACAGTCACGACTTGGAGGTTAAGACTTGAGACTTTCTTTTCACTTCCACGTGTGACTTAGTCCCCACCTCTGGCAGAACCATCTCACTGTGAAAACACATGCACCAGCAAGGATAGACAGATCTCACCTTCAGTGGAAAGCAGAGGATATAATGTAAAATATGCAAACATGCCCCCATCATCACTGGAGCTATACAGTTGAAGAGTTTTTATGTTTATTTCAGACTTAAGAGTTAAAGTTTAACCGGGAACTCTTGAGAGATAAAAGCATGATTTCAGGATGAATGTGCCAACAGGGCAGCAAATGTTCCTTTGAACAAAATAGTACTTTATATTGTGTGTGAACCTTCGAAGCTTTCCTTGTTTCACAAGTTTGGGTCTATCTTCTATTTTTATTAGTGAAAACTCTTCCGATTAAGTTAAAAAAAAAAAAGAAATTGTAAATATGTGAAATACTATCTTTGTCAACTAGTACTGTAGCACTTTGCATACAGTGTGTAACCATAAACATTGTACTTTAGTCAAATTCAAACTGATACATATGCTTTTAACTCAACAGTGTGTAGTAAAAAATATTGCTTGGACCTGATTGTTAACTCTCCTGCAATAAAGAAAAAAGGAAAAAAAAGGTTTGATCTGTTTTGTGATATTTTGGTCAGGATGTGCGTCGGTTTGTTTGTACCCATAGCGATGCGTTTGCGTGAGAGATAGCAGAAGTGTGTGGAGGTATGTGGGCTTTAGAGGCGCAGTGGGTGGAGGCATCCCCTGTGATTGGTGCAAATTCTGCTTTTAATAACAGAACAAAGAGGAACTGGAAATGCATATGTTTAAAAAATGTGGATTTTCCCCAAAAGCCTCTCACTCTCTCACTCTGTGGCTTTGGTAATTTTATATTGACTGTGGGTTTGGCAAAAGACAAAAAGGAGCAGAAAGGAGGGACAAAGGGGGAGAAGAGCTTGTAGATTTTGCAAAGTTTTATTAGATGTATTTATTCTTTTTTTATGTATGGATTATTTAAAGTTATGTGAGTGTGTGAGGAGGGGCTATGTGATGTGTAGCTGATTGATGGGGAGTCATCTGAACATTTGCTCATTGTGTGTCCAAGGTCGTCTTCATATTTGATTGACACATAAATATTTTCTGGTTAAATAGACAACCACACTTGCTTATTTGATCCAAATGCATGTATGCACATAGTCATCACAGTTTATATATATATATATATTCATCCCTCACTCAGTACTTAAGTTTCTTTTTGGTCCTTTGACAGTTGAGTGTCCCAATTCCTCCTCACATCAGATTGAATGTTTCCATTTATTTTATTATGCAAAGAAAATATAACAAAAACATTAATTATTAAAGCATTTTACCTTATATTTTGTTCTCTCATTCCGAAATTGAAGGGATTTTTACTTTCAATAAAAACCCAGTGACATTAAACTGCTGTAGCCTCAAGCTCTGTGATGTTTTATTTCATGTGGTTTGATGGTGCTAATCACTGCATTAAATAGATTGAGTCTGTCAGACACAATCAAACACCCCTCCCTCCGAATCAGCAGTGTTTGCAATGAAGGTCAAAGTCTATTACTTTGTCATTTAATGACGCCCTTTTTTCTTTCTTCATTTTCTTTCTTTTTTACTTTCTACCTTATTTGACTCATTTATCACATATTATTAAAACAGCAGTCTGAATATTCCTTAATCAATATAACACAATTCTAAATATCAATTGGGCTTCTGTATGATATTGCAGTCAAATGTGCAGTGTACTTTGAATGTAGACAAAATAGCAGACGTGCTGCAAACCGTTGGACATTGATACATGGACTGATGAAATGTAACAACCGGTCCATTTTGCATCTGTAGGCAGTTATTTATGTCCTGCATAACAAAGCGTTTGTGTATGGTTAAGTGTTTCTTTTTTGAAAATTGTGGAAGTAACAGAATGAGAAGGTTGTGAAATGTTTTCATCTGTTACATGTGTTTCATCCACGTAACGCTCAGAACTGATTTCAATTTCATAGTCTTAACCACTTTAGACAGTGTTCTTGCTTGGGCAGTTCGATGTTGCAGGTCCCATATTGTCTTTGTGATAATAAAGCAGGTCAAGGTGCTATATAGATACTGTCTAAACACTCAATCCACAGCCCCTATTCAGAAACCGTGTCTTTAAACAAGCCGCCAGGACTTATATACGCTTGTGATGTCACAACTATAATATAATATATAGGTAGAAAGTGTTGCTATAGTGCCGTTGCAGTCATTCGCAGGGTGCAGTGTCAGTGCAGAGACAGACTGCAGATGCAAAAGACCCAGAATCCGAAGGGTTTAAAGAGACAGGTGCTTAAAGGGAGAGTTGCAGATATTCACATTAAAGCATGTAAACATGTTCTTGTAAGAGCCTAAAATACAAATATGAACCATGAAAATGGGCACAATATCTCATCGCATTTCATCTTTAACCGCTTATCCGAGGTCGGGTCGCGGGGGCAGCAGCTTTAGCAGGGGACCCCAAACTTCCCTTTTATTAACCAGCTCTGACTGGGGGATCCCGAGGCGTTCCCAGGCCAGTGGAGATATAATCTCTCCACCTAGTCCTGGGTCTTCCCCGAGGCCTCCTCCCAGCTGGACGTGCCTGGAACACCTCCCTAGGGAGGCGCCCAGGGGGCATCCTTACTAGATGCCCGAACCACCTCAACTGGCTCCTTTCAACGCGAAGGAGCAGCGGCTCTACTCCGAGTTCCTCATGGATGGCTGAACTCCTCACCCTATCTCTAAGGGAGACTCCAGCCACCCTCCTGAGAAAACCCATTTCAGCCGCTTGTACCTGCGACCTCGTTCTTTCAGTCATGACCCAGCTTTCATGACCATAGGTGAGGGTAGGAACGAAGATTGACCGGTAGGTCGAGAGCTTTGCCTTCCGGCTGAGCTCTCTTTTCGTCACAACGGTGCGGTAAAGCGACTGCAACACGGCCCCCGCTGCTCCGATTCTCCGGCCAAACTCATGCTCCATTGTCCCCTCACTCGTGAACATGATCCCGAGGTATTTGAACTTCTTCACTTGTGGTAAGGACTTATTCCCTACCTGGAGTAAGCAATCCACCGGTTTCCTGCTGAGAGCCATGGCCTCAGATTTAGAGGTGCTGATCCTCATCCCAGTCGTTTCACACTCGATCCGGTGAGTGCTGAAGGTCACTGACCGACGTTGCCATCAGGACCACATCATCTGCAAAAAGCAGAGACGAGATCCTCAGGCCTCAGAAACTGCAACCCCTCTCCACCACGACTACCTGTCCATGAAAATCACAAACAGGATTGGTGACAAAGCGCACCCCTGGCAGAGGCCAACCCCCACCGGGAACAAATCCGACTTACTGCCGAGGATCCGGACACAGCTCTCGCTTTGGGTGTACAGAGATTGGATGGCCCACAGAAGAGACCCCCTAACCCCCTAACCCCTGCGGCACCTCCCACAGTATCTCCCCAGGGACCCGGTCATGTGCCTTCTCCAGATCCACAAAACACATGTAGACTCTGCCCCTCTCTTCACTCGAGTGTCCAAAACATACGGCCTCAGATCAGATGATATGATCACAAAATCGATCATCGACCTTTGGCCTAGGGTGCTCTGGTACAACGTACACTTATGAACATACTTATGTTCGAACATGGTGTTAGTTATAGATAATGCGTGACTAGCACAGAAGTCTAATAACTGACGACCACTTGGATTTAGATCAGGGAGGCCGTTCCTCCCAATCCCGCCTCTCCAGGTGTCTCCATCATTGCCCACGTGAGATTGAAGTCTCCCAGCAGAACTATGGAGTCCCCTACCGGAGCCCCATGCAGGACTCCATTCAGGGTCTTCAAGAAGGCCGAATACTCTGAACTGCTGTTCAGTGAATATGCACAAACAACAGTCAGAGTTTTCCCCCCTACCACCCGCAGGCATAAGGAGGCAACCCTCTCGTCCACCGGGGTGAACTTCAACACCGCGGCGCTCAGCCGGGGGTTTGTGAGTATACCCACACCCTCCCGGCGGCTCACACCCTGGGCAACTCCAGAGAAGAATTGGGTCCAACCCCTATCCAGGAGAGCGGTTCCAGAACCGAGAGTGTGTGTGGAGGTAAGCCCCACCAGATCTAACTGGTAGCGCTCCACCTCCCGCACAAGCTCTGGCTCCTTACCCGACAGAGAGGTGACATTCCACATCCCAAGAGCCAGCTTCTGCTGCCTGTGTCTGGTCCGTCGAGGCCCCTCACCCTCACTGCCACCCGTGCAGCGGCGTACCCGACCCAAGGGGTTCCTCCTGTGAGTGGTGGGCCCACAGGATGGAGAGGAGGGAGGTGCCACATCACTTTTCGGGCTGTGCCCGGCCGGGCTCCGTGGCAAACCCGGCCACCAGGCGCTCGCCGGCAAGCCCTCCGTCTGGGCCTGGCTCCAGACGGGGGCCCCGGGCTTCCTCCGGGCAGGGTCTATCTTCCTCTTAGTTGTTTGTCCATTGAGTCTTTGTGAACCATTCTTAGTCTGGTCCCTCGCCTGAAACCACTCTGCCATGGGAGACCCTACCAGGAGCACTAGGCTCCAGACAACACAGCCCTCAGGTTCACAGGGACACACAAACCTCTCCACCACGATATGGTGATGGTTTCCGGAGAGGATGGGCATAATATTACACTTATTACACAGTCATATCTATTCCTGCAAGAATAAACTACAGATTAATTAAAAGTGTAAAAAAAAATGGGCATAATATTACACTTTTAATTAACCTGTAGTTTATTCTTGCAGGAATAGATATGACCGTGATGGCACATGGCAGACAAAATACCTTTTTGTTACTGTTTATCATGAGTTTTGTCTTTTGTGAAGTTGTTTACATTCATTTGAGAAGAGGAGAGACACTTCTACAGTTTCTATGCTTACAAGTGAAATATATCTGTAGCTGTGTTCATTCTTTTCAGTCAGGCCTGGTTGCTCTGTTGCACTGTTGTAATGGGGTTCAGCGCCCAGGCCGACAACCTGTTGTTCATGGATGGGACTTGTAGCAATGTTGCAAGTAATACTGATGTCTGGTGACTTTTGTAGTCCACAAATATAAGTCAAGGCTATTAGATCTTACTCATGTTTGAGCAATCAGTATGGCATCATATCACCACCAGTTGTTGGTTCTACAGTTGACTAAATGCTGCTGATGCATGGCACCCAAAAGTATCTGACCTACGTCACCCGTTATGTTTTGTTAATGTTATGGTTAGCCGATTGTTTACTCAGACAACCGTTAGCCTAAAGCTTAGTGTATCAAATACCAGCAGAGCTGTTTAGCCCCTGCGTTCGCCCAGCTGCATCCACAGGTTCCCAGGCACGAAGCAACCACCTCCGATGAATCACAAAAAGTTAGCGTAACAAAGCAGACTGCAGATTATGAGTGTCGATGGAAACTTTTTACTGTGGCCTGAGAAGGAGTCTTCAGACCACAGCTGAGTTTAAAAACTGTCTTATGCTTAAAGATGTTTCTGTGTTTACCCTGAATTTTTAAAAAGTTTAAGAGTGATTATTGAATTGCCTATGTCATAGCCACTGAATAGAAATTGACAACAGCAAAAGGTTTTTAAATGAGTTAAAATGCTGGTTGATAATTCTTAAAATAGAAAAAGCAATGATATACAAGATTCTGGTGACAAAGTATTTACAATTTTATTACAAATATCAACAAACATGCAAAAAACATATATAAAAATGTATTACAAAAGTTGTATGGGTGCCAGTAAAATATAAAAAACAAAAACAAAAAAAAAACACCGCTTGATATAAAAAAGTGTGCAGACGCTGAGTAAAAGTAAACTATGTTGTGCCTATTTTTTGACCCGGAAATAACAGGTAAGGAACTGTGCACCAGTTGGGTGGCAGTTGACGTGTCACATATGCATATCTTTGGTGATTAACACACACACACACACACACACACACACACACACACACACACACACACACACACACACACACACACACACACACACACACATTATGACCAAGAAGTGTCTTTGGCGCACGGTATGCATGAATGCTACATGCTTAGTCACACCTCGTGCACCTCTGTCTTATCTCGTCGTACCAAGGCTTTGTCGGATTACTCACAGTGTCTGAGTACATATAAAGGCACTTTTCACGTTCAGAAAGAGGAAGTTAAAAGCTGATGTATGTGTCCTGAGTCTTTACCCTCTCGCCACACCTCAACAGACAGCCCAAATGTGTGACACGTTATTTTTCCGAGTATGAGAAAATGGGCTGTAGCACATGTAAATTATTACGGGAAACAGGTGATATTTTAGCATTAAAATAGATAAAGCAGCTCTGTGTAATTATAACACAAACAGTGAGAAGTCTTTAAAGGAAACCCCCCAAAGACTGACATCATCTTTTGCCTCCTTCAACATACAGGGATGCAGAAATGGCTGTCCCCTAGCAAAGCATACAAGTAAAAAAGGTGCAGTCCGCTGCTTTTAGTTAAAAAAAAAAAATACCGCCTTCCAGTTATTTCTCTTTTTTTCTACTTGCTATAAACTACAAAATAGACTGCTGATATGTCAAAGCCACTGAGCACCATCATTAACCTGAAGAGATGAGCTGGTAGTACCTTGTGATTTCACAGCATGAATAATAAAAGGAGTACTTCCAAAGTTCTCAATACCCTCAATGGCTTTGGGACAACGTAATAGCTGCATGTGTGTATTTTTATGTAAAACATTTGACAAGTTATTGACCATTTATTAAAAATAGAGGTAAGTATTTGTATGAATTAATACCACAGGATATGCAATGTTACTTGCACCTATGAGGAAGAATAAATATACTAACTGAGCATCAAGCGATTCTGATCGATATGGTTGCATCTGTAAAATTTAACTTTGATGGCATGTTAAAGTAACAAATCCTTTCCTTTAGGGTGTGGCTTCTCTGTTCCTAACCCACTCACTGGTCTGCATCTACATGTGAACAGTCAAAATGTTTTAAACAAAGTACAGACAAAGTAAACAGGAACCTGCACATAAAAATACAAAGGCCTCTTCTTTATGGGTTGTGCAACAGTCAGCAGCAGCAAGCGTATTAAAAAGTAAGATTTCTGCAATGTCACATTGTTATGTGTGACGTGACCTCAAATGAGTCATCCTTAATGTATTTTTTTAGCTGTCCTGGCAAACAACAAATAATCAAAACAACACCAACAAAACAAACAAAAAAAACACCATAGGTACATCAAGTTTATTTTGCATGATGATATAGAATAATTTGTATTGCCACATATATTTTATTTGTATGGCTTCATCCACTTTAAGGCCATCTATGCTTTGGCAGTTCTGTGCATTTTTTCATGTTGTAAAAATTAGTTTTTAAAAAATCAGTGGAGCTGCTATATATATATATATATATATATATGGGAAGGGGAAAAAGTCTTAATGTGTATAGTATATGTATTGTATTGGCTTGTTTAAGTCACCTTAAGTTTTTATTCTGGGTAAATCTGTTATATCCAGGCTCAGTTCACATTTGTCCAAGTCTTTGTTCTGGTCCTCAGTTTCTCTCTCCCAGAACTGTTTCTCTGCATTGTTAATATGGTTTCCCACATTGTAACAATTTCTCTCATTTTGCACTCCCTTCTCCCCTATAGGTGATCCTTGGATGGGGCTACCTCCCAGCTCATTTGCTATCCCTGACAAACTCACATGTGCCTCTTCCACATTACCGTCATTAACTCCTGCCTCTTTATCCTCCTCGTCTTCCTCTTCCTCCTTGAGGGCTTCTGTAGCTCCATCCAGACTGGAATCGCTGAGGAAGGAGTGCGCAGTTTGGGTATCCTCCATTGACAAAGGGGTCTCGCCGGCTAGGTGGACCCCGATATTGCTGCCAGCCCCTGGGGTGAGAGGCATCTCCTCATGGTCTTGGTCTGGATCCTGGTCTTTGCTGCAGTAGGCATAGCGGTGGTTCATGTGCTGAGAGTAGGAGCCGGAGTGAGAGAAGCGTTTGCCACACTTGTCACATTGGTAAGGTTTCTCTCCAGAGTGCAGCCGGCTGTGCTCAATCAGGTGGTGCTTGTGCTTGAAGGCCTTGTTGCAGATCTTGCACTCATGAGGACGCTTACCTGTGATGAATACAGAGACATTGTTGCTAATATTCAATTTGAAATATGCACTTTTTACATTTGGTAGCTGGGTAGGTAATACAATCTGTCCATCTCTCAGCAAGAAACCAAATGAGCATTTTCCCAAACTATTCCTTTGTTTTTATTATTTACAAATATTGTAGTAATCTAAAGCAAATTGCATCTAAAGCTTTTTCGCAAAAGCTACAGACCTGTGTGCTCATATTTGTGTCGGAGCAGAGAGCTGCTCTTCTGAAAGGTTTTTTCACAAATGTCGCAAGCGTAAAGCCCCTCATCTGTCTTCTTCAGTCTCTTCCTCCCTGGTCCTCCTTCTCCCTCCAGTCCTTCATCCATGAGGGAGAGGTAGTCGAGAGCTCCATGGCTTAACACCTCACCCTAAAGAGAAAACATGAAAATGTGTATCACAATATATTTACATGAATCTTATTCTAATTCTACCCATTCTCACAGCAATGATTTAGAATATAATTGGATATTTTCATGTGCTTTTGATGCTACTTCTGCAGAAATTTTGAGGTTGTTCTTCAGAAAACACATAACTCTTTCAAACAAACTTGAATGAAAAGCCTTACTCACCATGAGAGCTTGTCTCTCCTGGTGGATCTTTTTCAGTGTCGCCTCTGTGTCTGTGTCCATCATGTAAGCCAACGGAGAGAGAAACCCGGGACTGGTAGCAGGCTGGCTGAATGGAATCGGCCTCATGCCGTCATGTCCTGAAAGCCCTAAACCAGACTGGCTGAAGATCGGAAATCCATTATATAAGGAACCTGGAAACATAGGAGCTCCGGCCCCGCTGTACAGTGGGTGATGGTGAAGCGAGAGATGTGAAGTTGGACTTGGTCTCCTGAGTTGCTCGGTCCCACGCTCTCTCCTCTCTCCTCTGGCTGAGTTGCCATTTACAGTCTTGTTTCTCCCCTCCTGGTGTGAGAGTTGCTTGGGCAAGGAGAGGTCCAGAGGCTCGTTCTGTGAAGACCAGGGAATGCTGGTCTGGTTCTGAGGGGAGGTCAGTTCAGGTGGACAGCTGCTGAGGTCCAGGCAAACCGGAGAACCAAATCCTGAAGAAGGAACCCTCCTTCTCACTCGAGGAGATGACAGTTCTGGGGAGTGGTTTAATGATTGACTTGGGCTTCCCTTTTCCTGGCTGGACCAGAAAGCTTGTGAAGACAGGGCGTCATGGTGGGGCTGTGTGGGAGAGTGCATTGCAACCAATAGCTGCTGCGGTACAGAGTGCCAGCTGGGCTTCTCTAATGGTGATTTGTTTCCAGAGAGGCCATTGGTTACTTCACTCGGTTTGTTTATTTCAGATTGGAGAGCAGACCTAGGGAAGAATAAAGGTGGCGAGGGGTGGTCTCTGCTGCGAAGACCCTCCACTGTCTCTCGGTTCATCTTACAGAGGTAGCGCTCATGCTGCAAGAGCACTGCCACGTTGGGGAAAAGCTGGGAGCACCAGCGACACGTCACCCCAAGCACCCCTCTCTCCACCCCTTCCCCTGACCGCACAGCCTCTCTTCTCTTGTCTGGAGACACCTTCCTGTCAGGCCCTCCTCTGTTATAAATCAACTTCCTTTCCTCTATTGCTCCACCTCCTCTGTCCATATTCTCATCTTTCTTCACCTCCATGTGAAGCATCTCCTGCAGCATCTGTTCAAACTTGGTCCCAGAGTGCAGATAAGGCAGCAGGGTGGTCCCTTTTAGTATACTGGCTCTCAGAGAGAGCTCTGCTGAGGGGTCCCAAAGCCGAGCCAGGTCTGACACTCTGGGGAAGCCTGCGTGGTTGTGGTTGGGGTCCTGCAGTGAGGGCTGGTGAGGATCCTCTGGAACTCGACATAGAGGCCCAGTATTATCTTGGGTCTGTGAAGCCAACGGAGAGCCCTTGTCTGTGCTGTTTCTCCCCATGCCTGCAGAGGGAGATGCTGGAAATGAGTGGTTGTAGGAGCTTTGGCTATGTCCATTAAACGCACTGCTGGCTCCTCCCGTGTTTCCCCCGGCATTTCCTCCACCACTCAGGCACTTTTTGCTGCTTAGGTGGGAGCTATAGGAGCCAGAGTGAGAGAAACGTTTCTTGCAGTTGGAGCACTCATAAGGTTTCTCACCTAAAGGATGACACACACACAAACGGAATATGGGTAGGCTGAAAATACCTTCAACATTTGTCCAAATTATTTTGTCCTGTCCTGGATTATTTTAACTTTTCGTTTCTTTTCAGTACATGAAATTAGGGATCATTTCATACCATCAAAGTGGCATGATAAGTAAGGGTTAGTACTAGAAACAATAGCAGCTTGTTGGGTTTGATGTTCTCACCGCTGTGGATGCGGAGATGCTCTTTGAGGTGGTGTTTGTACTTGAACGCTTTCCCACACTGCAGACATTTGAACTTCCTGGTCTCAATGCCTTGATCCAAAGAGATGACACTCTAGGATGATAGGACATTGTTATTTGTTTTTATGATACAACACATTTAGGGATGAATTTCAGGGTGTGAAGAAGTCACTTTAATCTTTGTAACACTAAATATTGTAGAATGTAGTTATGACAACTGTCTCATTCCATTAATAAAAGTTCCTCCTGCCGTGTGTGTCTGTATCTCACCTTGTCCTGCACTTGGTTATGAAGTGCTAGGTGCCGCTCCATCTGCGCCCTAAGGGTGGCAGTGTATCCACAGAGCGGACAGACCATGTGGCCCCCCTCCCTCTCCTGACAGTACTTGATGTGGTCCCTCAAAGACGCTCCTCGCTGATACATCCTGTGGCAGAACGGACAGGCCTGCTGGGTCCTCTCTGCATCTAGAGTCCAGAGAGAAACAGACAATATATATCCATTCATCCATCCATTTTCTAAGCTGCTGCTTATCCTGTTCAAGGTTGCAGAGGGCTGGAGCCTCTCCCAGCATGCATTGAACAAGATATCAAATAATCTCAGTTTACTATAGATACAGGCAAGAAAGTCTTAACTAGAAAATTCTGCAATACATTTTAATTGTGGGATTGTCTTTTACCAGTTTTGATACTTGGTGCACATCCCATTGCTAAGGTCAAAAGTAGTAAAAGCAGAAATTGGCTAGTAGTAGTAGTAGTAGTAGTAAAAAAGGCTACATGATAGACCACAGGTGTCCAATCCTGCTCCTGGAGAGCTACTGTCCTGCATATTTTAGGTTCCTCTCTGCTTATCAAGCAGCTGAAGCTTGATAACAAGCAGCATTAGACTCAGGTGTGTTACAGCAGGGAGGAACCTAAAACATGCAGGAGCAGGATTGAACCCCCTGTAAAAGATTTACAGTTTAAAATTGAATGAAACCAAAACTCTGATTACGTGAAAAATGTGTTTGATATCAAAATGCCCAATCACCCAAAATAAGTCATAAATCTTCTAAGCCGTTTAAACTTTTAATCCGTTTTCTGCGTTAAAGTATGGCGAATCGGTGTGGCCCCAAAGAGGGGTGGATTTGAATTTAGGCCAGGACAATTTCCCATTGTGTATGTGGAAATTTGGCACCGTTTTTTGCGATTTTCATGAAAACGACTTGGCAAATCTTTAACAAAAATAATATCACACCATTCCCAATCCTTCCACACGTTTTGGTGTATGATTTGCGCATGTGTTGACAACGCTGTCTGACTTGTACTGAATCAAAGTTTTAGGCGGAAGAAGGAGAATAAGCAGAATAAGCCCGAGGAATAACAGACTGTTTGCTTTTTAAAGCCCGCAGAATTAAATATCTAGCATACGTTTCTAAAATATTGTAACATGACCTTATTGTATTTATAGCTATTTGTGTTGACAGAGTTATACTACTACGGTTTTTTATTTGATTGAGTAAAGATATTTTGTATTATGTACTCAATATACTACTATGACACAACCTTTTAAACTTGGCATACTTAAAAAAATAAAATGAAATAAAATGTTGAATAAAATGTTGATCCACAGGCTAAATATTAAAGTTGTGGGACGACAACATACTGTTACATGCATTAATTGCTTAAACATGGATGTTTAAATGGGTTTCCTTTGTCAAACTCTGACAAAGGCCCTTTGTTGAACCCTTAGAAGTTGAAAAATAAGCTCATGTGTGATTTTCTATTTGACATATACAATGTGCTGGATTACAACTAAATAGCTGTCAACCTGCAGCTGAGTGGTTCATCTTTCTAATGACACACTACCTGGCTCAAGAGCAGTCATTTCAAGTTTGTTGATTTTCTATTTAGTATCAACGCAGCTGTTCCCTAATCGAACTACCTGCTCCCTCGGGTGAGCGGTGCTGAGCTCCTGGTGACCAGATGGCAGGTGGCAGCTCATCGTGTCTGCTGGCTGGGTGATACACTGCTGCCATGCCATTGTGGTTCAGGTGGTCCAAGAGACTGGCTGAGGTAGAGGCCTTCCTCAACTGGGCCAGAAATTCATAGTGGGCCAGGTCTTCCAGGGCAGAGTCCGAGTTCTTACCTGTGCAGAGAAAAAGATGCAGACGAACCTTAAAATCCAAAATAAGATTTTTGGGGGGGTTTTGATCAGTGGTTAGCACCTTCATGAAACTGTTGAGCAGTGTCTAACATTCTGTCAAAGTTTATACATAATTCTGATACACGCACACACTAAGCCTTATTAGTGACATTTGCAGGAAAATAGTTTTAAAGTATTAAATCCTTTTTTTAACTTTATTTATTGAGGTATTCCCAAAGAAAAAAAAAATCCTGGCAGAGAAGGAAGCACAAAAGCTGTGTTGACAGTACATACAATCGAGACAACAAAAAGCTTAGAAAAGTGCCAACCACTGCACAAAAGACCATAAACAACCTCCAGTTATCATGCAGATTAATACACATTGTTCCTATATGACCTCTCTTTGCGAATTAATCATTTTTAAAGCTGGTCAGCGTTCTTGTCAATGCGGCAGAGCCGTTGCTGCTGTTACGTTTTCATGTAGGCATTTGTTAAATTATATTCCTGGGAAAGTGTTAGCTCTCTGAGTCTTCTCTCTTCTCTCTTGTTCATACATCTATGTGTGCAGAGGTAGAGGGGATCAATTGTAAAGTGACACTATGTGCAGCTCCGTCTAATGGAACTAAATTGTTTACTTGAAGACTGACAGAGTGTTCAGGAAACTAGTTGGCCAGATATGAAACTAGATTTGAAGTTGTTTTTTTCCCATTTGTGTCCTTGAGTGCAGTGACAGGCGCAGAGAGAAAGCCACGTGAAGAAGAGAGGGCGCCTTCTATCATGAATCAAGCCGGTCAGCTTACAGCCACTTTGAGGAAGATTTTTCAAATGTTTGCAGATGTTGGCATATTTTGAGCTGTTTCTTATGTGGTGAAGGGAAGAGCCTGTGCGGTTGAGTGTTGTAAAAACTCAGCTTTGCCTTCATCAGGCAAGGCCAAATCACACGAGGCGAGGGAGCTAAGTGATTGTTAGTAGGCAAGCCGCGTGAGCCTTTGATCTCTACTAAATAAAAGGGAAAGCCTCGCGTCGCGCAGTGCTGATTTCAGTACCGTAACGTCACCTCTTTGATGCATGGAAATATTGTGACATTGTGTGGGATGAGTTCTTTTGTCATGCTTTCAGAAGGCTGCCTTTTCAAAGAGAAGAGTGAAAAAAGGGAACAGCTTGTAGGGAAGGCATGGTTTCACAAGGAGCTGATATGAAGGTGTATCTAGAGGCTCTGAGAGGCATCATGAGACTGGCGGTGTCTTGCATCAGAAAAACACTGTAAACTTGTTTACACGCACAGTAGAGTCCTACACAGCAGTCTCATACAGTATATGGATCACATTTTACACTGTATACACTTTGCCTTTATTCTTCAGAAACCGTTCAGAAAATAAAGACTTTAATTAGCAGACGTTTTACGGTTTTGCATACTTTAGTTGAGAACTTACAGTGCATCCTAAATGGTTCCAGGTCTCCCTCCCTGTTTGTGGCAGATGCGGTGGTGGCGTTTTCTGCAGCCTCTGCCCCCTGCTCCACCTGCTGCCAGTAGTTCCTGCTGCTGGGGCTGAGGCTGTGTGGCCGCATGGAGCGAGAAGGGCTGCCAGGCTCCTCTGTCCCCTCGCTAGGCGTCAGGCTTGTCTTGTCCAGGCTCTCCTGGGGCTCCAAGCTCCAAAGGCCCACCTCATCCTCCCCCTCAGATCCTAGTGAACAAACTTGCTCAGCATCCACTGTGAGAGGAAGAGAAACAGAAAATACTACATTTAAGAGAAGAACACCCGCTGTTTAAACATCATGCAGCAAACAGACAGTATGCTCATTAAGGAATATCATATTGTATATTCAAATTTACTGAAAATGTAATATTATAAACATGTGGCTTTAATCTACATTGAATGAGATGCCAATAATTATTTTGCAAATAAGGTTATTTTGGAATGTTTTACACGGTTCAAAATACAATAGTGGAGTTTCTTATCATGTCAGTTGTAGGGTGTGACTAAAACAAACCAGAGACAATGCTGGATAATTAAAAAACTTCCAGGAACTGAAACCAAATGGGATCAGCAATTAAAAAAAATGTTATTATACATTTAGAAAAATATAACTTACATGTTGTTTTAAGTAAAGGATGGAAATAGTATTATTTGTTTTAGTTTGTTTCAGTGTTGTTTCTCTGTAAGCAAGCAGACACGCTCAGCATGCAGCATTCACATTTGTGCAAAGGAGATCCAGAACTGTAAAACTGTTTCAAATATTTAACTGATCAGTCGCTGCAATATAAAAAATTCAGACACAAGAATACTGAGAGTGAAGCATGGCATTCATTTTAAAATTTAAAATTAATTAAAATACATTATTAGGTCAAGAACGAAATAAAAAAGATGGAGAAGTGTTAATTTGGTGATCAAACTTCAAACCAGTAAAATACTGTTTATTTAGTACAAATCATTGTAAGATAAATGTTTGTTAAAGAGGATTCATTCCTCAATTTAGCCTACTTATTTTTCAAACATTCTTTGTATCAAATATTAAAATTTTGAAAATTGCAAAACCTAATGAATAGATATATACCAAAATGTTGACTGTTGAACTGAAATTGTTTACATGTGTAATTGCTCTTAAAGAACACAATTTATGTGATTGTAGAAAAATATGTTTCCATGTCTAAATTTTTCGCACATGTGCGGTTGTGACTGCGGCAGGCATGGAGTGCAGCAGTAAGAAGAAAAGATAAATAACATATTGTAATTTTAAAGTGTACCCTCGGTGCCCAGGCTGCAGCACAACTGGAAAGGAGCATTACTTTTTCCCATGGCAAAGACAATAAATGACAATCACAAACACATGCCTGGGATTTCAGCTGTTGGCTCTTATTTCCAAGTCTTTTTTTTGAGGACTCTCCGTTTTCCTCTCACTGATTGGCAATATCTAATCACAACCAAGTTATGACCACTTAAGAACACACATAGACTCTTTGCCAGTGCCTTTGAAATATATCAGGGGAGAGCCAAACGATTGTCGAGGGGTGGAGGCGGGGGCAAAACAGGGACTGTGCCAACATGCAGCAGGCCAATTCTTCTCATTACTGTGAAAATACGTTTCTGACGAGTATCTGATGAAGATCACAATAAACATATTTGTTTTAAAGAAATGTTCCTCTTCAGCCTCTTGTCATCATCAGATCTGAGTAAAATTAAGGTTTCACAGCTGATTACATTTCACAAAACACAAACAAAGTTTATTCATTAAACTGTCAAAACAACACTCAGTCACTCTTTTGAGAGATTTTCATTTTTGTTTGAGCCGCTCTATTATATGCTTAATGGTATTAGTATTTTTTCTTTCGACACATTCAGTTACACCCCACGGCTCACGCTGACAAAGGCCAGAGATTGTTCGACACCGCCAGAGAGGTTTCAGCAAATCTGTGTCGTCAACTTTACATCTAGAAGACACGCACAGATAACATACACTCACTCTGTTACTGAAAGAGCAAAAGGGGGGCCCGGTGCTGCAGTGGGGCGGCCTGCAAACAAAACACACACACACACACACACATCCACATGTGTATCTGTTTGTATCATATAGTTGCATGATTTTCCCCCCACTTCATCACACCTCTATAAAAAGTGAGCTCATGCAAAACTCTGATTCACCCGAGCCAGTCATCCAAACCTCTGCTCCCTGCTGCTCTACTTACCTGGGGAGGAATGACTTGCTGTTATGGGGGGTGAAATTGGTCATCAAATGTGCTTCCCTTTAGCAGACAGCTATGAAGTTAAATGATGTAGTTGAGGTCGACCTATCAGCCCTGCAGGAGTTCCCTGGGATGATAGGACGTACCACTGGGCCCAGAAAGAGAAAAATCTGGTCCAGATTAGCATCAGATAGGCTCTAATTTTCTCTTGCATGACAGTGAGTGACACTGAGCCTATATTTGCTGTCATTAAAGAGGCACTGCGCTGGGATGGCTTTCATTATCGGGCCTGTTGATTTATTTATCTGGATAGCGATTGCATCCTTCAAATTGGTCTTTTCTTTTTTCTTTTTTGGAGCAGGACAGCTCAATCTTTGAACACCGCAGGAGGTTTGTGATTGCCTGCAAGTAGTCAAGGTACAAAGAAGTTATGAATTCATGCGATGTGCAAAAGTTTTCAGAATGTGTAATTTGTTGGACGATGCCGAACACAAAATAACACGCAGCACAGCGCAGTAGAAAACAGCACACTGTTATTGCATGCACTGTAGTGTGCGTGGGAAGAATGTGACTCATAGCCAGAGAGTGCAAACCGAACCGTGCTGCATCATGCTTGACAATGTCGATCACTCTGTCTTCTGGGGACTGTTTCTGATGGTTTGACAACAACAGCATGTTCAGATCAAACACCGCAGCACTATTTTAATCTGTCTGCCGCTTTCCCTGCCTGACATTGACTGAGCATCTGAAGGATTGACGGTCTGCCCGCCAGAAAGAAGTTGACGGCTTTCAGCTTAGGACACCAGAGTTTTATCCTGAGAAAACACTGTTCTTGTTATCTGGGGGCTTGTGATCTGTCTTGAATTTGATCTGAAGGCTAAAAAGTGATGATCTGCAATAGATCTCTTATTATTTACATAGTTTAGTCAGTTTTTGAAAAACCAGGCAGAGACAGATAATGCCTGTATACATTAGCAAGCACATATGTGTGTGACATGAAAAGAAAGTATCTTCAACCACATTCAGACCACAACTAAAAAAAACAGTCACATAAGATAATGAAAAAAAGAAGAAAAAAATCAACATTTATTTTGCTCACTGCAGCACAGAGAATCTAATTCTACACTGTTTATATCCCAGAAGGCATCTACTGTAAAGCAACACGCTAAGCTGCAGTTTATTTTACGACGAACATATGTGATCTGGTACTGACTTAGTAATTATGTGGCTAAATGCTAAGCACGGAATAATTACCTAGAAATTACCTTGTTTGTTTCTTTCGGTTTTAAAGGCAACAAACAAGGCCAGGCCCAATTTACCACACAATGTAATCGGCACTGTTCTGTTGATTCTTATTTATTCTAACAATGATATAATGTTATCAATGCTATATATGTATATATATATATATATATATATATATATATATATATATATATATATATATATATATATATATATATATATATATATATTAATTTATCACATGAGATAAAAAAAAATAACCTAATAAATAGCTTTTTATGCAAAAATCATTTAACTGGCAAAAATACACTCTAAATCAAATGTGTCATTAAAGTACAGTTTTTGTCATTTACACAAAATTACCACCACACAGCAAACTATTACAATTACCTTTCAGAAATAAAACCAAGCTGGATACAGAAGTTTAACTTCTGCGTTTAGTTTTTAGAATTTAAAAACATTTTCCAGTTTTTAGGTTGTCACTTTAAAATGTATTGTGTCATCACTTTTTAAAGCTTTATGTCAAATCACTTTTTAAACTGATATATCAATCCAGAGTTTTCCTGCTACACTAAAGATTCAAATTCACATTTCTCTTCATATGACATAACACACTGGTACCAATGTAGTTGGTAAAACAGCCACAACAAGAAGGAATAATACACAGAGGCATAATTAAAAATGTACTAATGCATCATATTTTTGCTATGCTAAACATTAAGTAATAACGCTTCTGCCATGCTGTTGAAACTGTGCTTGTTTCCCAGGTGTCAAAAGAAACTCAACACTTGCTATTTTGAACCCAATAAATTACCACGAGGGTCACGGACGCCCACACGCTGAACAAAAAGCAAGCACAGGAAGAAGTGTGCATTGTCGTTGTACAATACCTATGAGAGCAGTTCAAAGATGAGATGAATCCAGATCCATCTGCAGAGCACACTCATGTTGACAAAGACGAACTATCTTCAAATATGTATTGCAGAAATCAAACATGCCATTTAAAAAGTTATCTCTGTGGCAGCTCTCATACTCATACCTGCTGTCTGACATTTGTACAATGAGTCAGGGGAGGACCACAACCAAGAACACCTCCCACCTGATCTTCTCAATCGTAGCCATGACTCACTCTCTCTGTCTCTCGTGGTGATGGTTCCTACTGACTTTGGCACTTTGGCCTGCTTTGGTTTGACCTGCCCTAACAACACTGACAGAGGAAGAAGCCCTGTGATGCTCACATGGCAATTGTGTTTTATCTAACTGTGTTGTTGCATATGCACTAAATACATAATGAACACACTGTCATTCCCTGCATGTTCGGCAACAAGAACAATCATTTTGTAAGATCAAAGGAGAGTGTGTAATACCAGTAATATTCCAAACTTTTGGTGGTTGCTTCATATTGGCATGCAACTCTTAATTTCAATTTACAGATTATATCATGTATTCTGACAGTAAAATGAGGATTAAATGCTCTAAATTACATGTTAACCAATAGGAATGGTGGTAATGTGATGTTTTGCAGCACTTTTATTGCATTTCTGTGGCCAGAGAAGAGGAAGTTCAAACATTCTTGGCTAATGATGTTGAAAATAACCACAAACACATTGATATGAAAGTCTAAATAGCACATTCTAGTTTTACTTCAATTGATTACAGTCGTTTCTTTGCAGGTTGGCTGAAGGCCACGCACAAAAAAAGTCGGCAAATGGCTGCCGGAGAGAATAAATGAGACTGAAACTGTGACACTGTGATGGAGATTGTAAAGGTCATATTAGCGTGGAGGAAGAGATGCTTTGTGATGTGCGGTGCAGTATGTGAGTTTGCATTCTTGCAATGTGTTAGGTACACAGTGCTGTGGTGTGTATGTTGAGAAAAAGGGGTGCAAGAAGAGTGAGACAGAGGTGCAGAGACACCAGTGCATGAAGAATACTGGACAGAGAATAAAGTACACTGAGACTGAGAAAAAAAAAGAGAGTCATGGAAAAAAAGAAAGACATACAATAAAGACAGGGGAGTAAGGAATTAGAGAAGAAAGAGATAGAAAGAGACAGAAAGCAACATTGTCAAATTGTCCCTGACACAAATCCTTCAATTTATGTCGAACTGTGAAAAACACGCTACAGAGGGAAATTCCCTTAACACAAACACACACACACACAAACTAGGGTACAGAGAAATAGAGAAAAACAAACAAACACAACTTGTATTGTGGGCACAAATGGGGAGCAAGACCGGCCTGCTACTGCAAAGACTACAGCATCAAACACGGAAAAGAAATACATGACAATAACTATGTGTGCGTGCATGCGTGCGTATGTGCATGCGTGCGTGTGTGTCTGTATGCGATACTCAATGAATATCTGAAAAGCAGTCACAGTTAGAAAAGTTAAAACCCATGCAGTGCCACAGCAGCAAAGTCATGGCTCTGTGCCTTAGATGTACTGCTCATTAGGAGACACCACCCTGTCAGAACATTTAAACCACCACCACAGAATGTGCAGTCGAGTGGCAACATCTGCACTTTGAAACACTCAGAGAACAGAACAGAGCAATTAACACCAAGCTAATTTCCTTATATCGATTAAGGCTCTGCAAAAACAGAAGCATACACAACTGCAGCACAATTCTGCACTCTAAGCAGTGATCTTTAAATAGAAAACAAACCTCGTATTGAAACTATTTTGCCTTTGTTCACTGTGGCTTTTTAATGATTCTCTTCAATTAGGGCCTTTGTGACACAAAGACAGAATCCCTTTTGGCATTTTATTAGCTTCAAAGCCACCGAGTGATTCACTGATACCGCACTCACAAAGTTGATTTGTCAACGAGTCTTGCTTTTAGTGTGACTGTGCTCTGGTGTTAGTTCCATTATTCACATATGAGCTTGTTTCGATTTCAGAGGAGCCTTTGCGAATCAAAGCACAGCCCCCGAGACACTGGCTGTAACAGACTGTGGTGTTGTGTACAGCTGCCGTGCCCACTCTGAAAGGGCCCATGCATCTGAAAATAGAAAAAAGATCATAATCATTGATCTGTTCTCTGTCATGTATCTACATGTCACATCATTGCACCAAATGGTGAATTGTATCTAAGTTGTAAGTGGAAACCTGCGTTCGTGTGACTTCAAAATGCTGACAGATTAAACCACCAGCAAAAAAAAGGGGAAATGGTGTACAGCAAAGCCATCAAACAAATAGTTAACAAAACGTACTGTACTCGGTCTGTATGCTGCAGGGCAAGCTAATCTACCTTGTGATGAAACTGAGAGGATATGGACTTCTCCGCCATTGTCTTTATCTTTCACATTCAATCCTAGACTGTTTTTTTGTATTTTTACATCTGATAAGTCTAATCTCCTCCTACACATATTTGCACTTTACCCATGCATACTGCACATCTTTGCTTTGAGTGTGTGAATTCACTTAATGAAGATTGCAGGACACTCCTTTATTAAGGGTTCATTGGCCAAAATATAAAAACACAAAGCATAAATATTACAACACACATCTAAACTGCATTTTCTGTGCTTCGATATCTGTGTGTGTTTATGCATTTAAGACAGAGACAGAAAGAAAGGAAATAGGAGCGGTAAAAGTGAACATGGACAGGAAAAGGGTCCCATAACTCGTGGCCTTGGCCAGTAATCACACCACAAAGATGCGTATATACACGCTGGTGAAACAGTGAGACAACTGTTGTACAGTACGCTAAACTGCAACTACAGACACACACAAGGAGAGGCGGTGTGAATAAGACGGATGAAACACACTCACAGAGTATACTTTCATCCCCACGTGTAGATTCCCACCCGAGCTATGTATTCTTAGATTGTGGTGAGTCAACTCTAGACATCCATGATATATTTTTGTAGCCTATAATGATTTTAACTTTCACAGGGTTGACGACTGCCTCTGACTTCAAAATGAATAGCTTTGCGTTTCTCACAGGTATGTAGAACTTAATAACTAGCTAGCTAGATAATTAGCTTATCATTCAGTGTGTGATTATAATAACTGCTAACTACAAAGAATGATGTCGCCTTTTTCTATACGGTATGCTTTTAGCCATAGGAGATGCACAGATCAGCCATAACAAACCACTGTGGGTTCAAAGTAGATGAGCGGTCTAATTTTGTATGAGTTCTTCTCCCTGTTTGCTTTATAGAAATTGCTAAGGAAATGAAAAAGAATAGAGGTCAAAGTTAAACACCTGGAATGTGTAGTTGTTTAATAAACAGAATGCAAAAAATGCAGCAATCAGTTTTTCTCTTCGCACAAGTGAGGCAAGGTGTGAGAGAAGAGGTATGCAAAGCGCCCATGTGGTTGCTTGTATTCTTCCTTTGGAGGTTTCCTGTATGCTGCTGCCTACATGTTTATGCCGCCGTATTTACCTGTCCTGTCGACCACCACAGTGACATTTATCAAAAGAAATGACCTTGTTTGACACCGGCCTTTACCTTCAAAGTAGATGCCTGTGATTTTCTGCTTTACTGACAACTTTTTAAACACTCAAACAGTAGAGAGGAGAAGATTGTTATTCTTTATTTATCTCTCTGTTGACAGAACTTGCAAGGATATATGGAAGTTTATGTAAAATAAATAACAAATAACTATATTTTCCGTTGGATTCTCTAAACCATAGACAAATACTGTTTATGGGTTATCTAGAGTTGTTCTCATTACATTGTTCACTATAACGATGATGACTTATATCCTCTGATCTCATCCATTGTCTCTTTCTCACTTTTTGTAATTCAATTGAATTGAATTCAATTCAATTCAGTTCAACTTTATCTATAGTGCCAAATCATAACAAAAGTTAAGTCAAGATACATAGAGAGTAGGTCTAGCCCACACTCTATGACAAATTTATGATTTACAGACAATTTTTCCATGAGCAGCAGCAAGTCGTACTCATAATAAACTCACACACAATACAATTTCCACTGACCTATCAAAGTTAAAAAATTAGAAACACTATTGATTTAATTTCGGACTTCCCTACTATGTCGTGCTGTTTTGTGTTATTTGACTCATTCGTCAGTGACTCACCAGCTGTGACAAGTCGACTCAACTACTGTATCTATAGTGTGCTGTGAGAGCTTTCACATGAACAAAGACTTGTCAGAGCTCAGTGCCATCGTGCAGAGTGCATCTGCTACACTGGAAACAGGAGTGATGTCGGTGAGAAAGGTTAGCTCGGTTAGAGGAACACGTTATTTTGAGTTGGCCCTTCGCCTCCTCCTGTGGCCCTCGCTGGTTTCCATGTAGCGAGGGATCGGTGCTGGAATGCAGTAACGGTCACAGAGGGACCCATGCACTCACCACACTGTGAATCAAAAACCCAAACTCCACTTCATTAGGCTCCTGTCATTGCAAAGTCTCTCACACCACTCTATAAATACTCCTGTCTCCCCCCTCCAAATTTGTTTTCCCTTTTTTTTCTTTACACATGAAAATGCTCAGGGACTGTTCCAGCTTTCTGATGTGGCTCTTTATTTTGTACGTTGGCGCAAGAAACCACACAATAGTGGCTCCTTTTGAATATTAAAACATTCTCTGACGGAGCACAAAGGTTCTGAAGTTTTTTAATAGGGGTGCACGCTAAATAAAACTTCTCTTTGAGCTTAACAGCTATACAATGTGGGATTTGGTTAGTTCAACTGAGCAGCAACTTTCAGTCACTCACTACAGGAGATTTGTTTTGAGGGTGAGACAAATATGCCTGGTATCCCACTGACTTTCTTTGTCTACTTCAAACATCTGTGTATACGATCTGTTGGAGGTGTTTTGCGTGATGTGGTGTTCTTGAAAAAAACAATTTACTACATTATAGCCTAAAATGTCTTAATCTAACCACTCAAGTCGATTTAAAACACAAGATACAAGAATTTAGAGAAACCCACATTAAGATATAAAAAGATCAGAGCAGCCCATGTGAAGGTATTCACTACACATATAGT
Source organism: Echiichthys vipera (assembly GCF_963691815.1). Taxonomy (NCBI): domain Eukaryota; kingdom Metazoa; phylum Chordata; class Actinopteri; order Perciformes; family Trachinidae; genus Echiichthys; species Echiichthys vipera. Next base: position 20,117,777 of record NC_139825.1, on the reverse strand, counting down.
CACAGTGACAACAATTCAACTATCATTACACCTCTTACTGCAACTATAACTGAAATGATATAAAAACCGACAAGTCGAGATGTCCAGCAAAGGACATGAAAAGACAACAACAGACTAGTATCCACTGCTGCTGGACAGCTCCTTCAGTAAAATTAGAAAGTGTAGAATGTATCTTGTCTCTCTCTCTCTCTCTGTATATATATATATATATATATATATATATATATATATATATATGCTGTTGTGTGATGACGAATGTTGTTTTATTAGACACAGCCTGTAGATGAGACCTGGCAGCCAGTTCCTGCCTGGTTAACATACAGACGGGACGCCATCCTCTGGCGTATGTCGGCATTACACCTTCCACCCGAGAGATGATGATACACCGAAACATTTCAAGTGACCACATGTGACCTCCAAGGCTTTGAAACATAGAGAAGATGCCTTTCTAATGTGTCACTCTGCTTTTATTTTCTTTGTCTTTCTCTGAATCATTCCTCCCATGTCTGCACACACCATCTACTCTCTCTCACCCTCTCTTGGTCCCTGCCTTTCTTTTGTCACTTTTTCTGCCCCTTAAGCCTGCACACATACAAGAAATACAGGCAGCAAAAAAAGGGAACACACACTATTGAACTTTTTTTATGTTTTTGTGGTTATGCAACTCTGATTAGAAAGATGTATGAGTCATATTGCATTTAAATTTACACACATCTGTACATTAGTTACAACTACAGGGTTGGTGTGTGAGACAATGTGTGTGCTGTGCATGTGAAGCCTGTACCAACGCCTTGAAAAAGAAACTAATTAAAGTCATGGAGAAAAATGCAAAGACAGCAGAACTGCACAAGAGAGTGTGCATGTCATTACTGACCTGGCCCAGTTGGAGAAAGAATGATGGCAAGAATAGAGAAAGAGAAAGAGAGAGAGAGAGGGTGAAAGAGAAACCTCAACCAGTGAAATAATGTATATAAAAAAGACTCAACAAGAAGAAAGGTTTAAAAAGCAAACTTTGGGAGTTTAAGAGGATCTTTGATGTGTATCAGAAGAGGAAAGCAGCGACTGGGACGACAGTAATTTTAAGTCGAAGCAGAAGGCTGGCTGGCTGGCTGACTGGCTGACTGGCTGTGGGCTTTGATGGTGCTGGCTGTTTGAAGTGGTTTTCGGGGGATGGGAGCAGCGTGTGGTGTCAGTGGGACAGGGGGGGGCGCTCAGGGAGAGGAGGGTGGGGGGCATGATGGTGACCATACAGGACTTGGGGAGTCCAGGCAAGGAGAAGTGAAGGATCGATAGATGGATGGAAGGGGACAGGGAGAAAGTAGGAGAAGGAGTTGATGAAAATCGAAAACGAGTGAAAGGGATGGGAGGTGGAGGAGTTGAGATACACAGAACAGGAGATAAAGAAGAATCAAACTCAGAGGAGAAAGAGAGAAGAAGACAAAACACTGAAGCAGTGAGAGAAAAGCAGACTCACAAAGAGGGAGAGAAGAAAGAAAGGCAACAGATGAGAGCCAGAAAAGGCTTCAAATCTGAGAAGGTGACAATGAAGTCAACCTTCCAGATCTGTGTCTAGAGCCTCATCCCAATATCAGGCCTGGACACATTCACACCTGCCCATTTCTTGTATCATTTAGATGACGTTAACTTCCTCTGATATGCTGCCAGGCTGCATTATGACTTACTTCCCCTTCCATCCCTCCTGCACGCTGGACACGCACCATATAATCACAACTGTTTCCCTGAGGCACCAAAGTCGCAGCTGAAGAGGAAAAAGAAATTGATTCTGTACAATAACATTATGCTTTTTCTTCTCCTTCTTTATGCATTCTTAAACATTTTCTTTTATACATGGATGACCTTTTTGTCAAACACATTCCGTGACGTTTTGTTATTTTGCAACACCAACACCAACAAAAACATGATAACCTGTTACATACCATGAGAAATTATTTAAAAAAAGATGAGATAAGACTATTTACTAGATTGTTACACTGATAAATTACAGAGAGGGCCAGTGTAAGCTGATATTATTTGTGTTGCTTCCTTTCTTGCACAAAATACTTCCGATGTATGGATCCTGTTCTTTATCATACCTGAGCTACCAGAGATTATTTTTCAGATCTAATTCTGCACGTAGCTCGCAAAAATTTACTTCTTTCCTTAGTTAGGAAAGTTAGAGTTTGACCAGTGTGTTTTACACAAATGTCTTTCTCACTACTTTGCAAAAACTCACATTTTCCCCTCATTGTGACCATAGCCTGTGATGTTGCAAAGTATTCTTTGGAGATACATTTCTGTTAGACTGACTTAATGAATGAACACATTTACTGCCTAGAAATGTAAAAAGGTGATGCCTTCATTGACTCTAAAAGTATGAAATGGAGACATGTGTGGAAGTGTGAAAGTGGAAATGTGTTAAAATGAGACACTGCCCGCAAAAGAAAGAAAGAGAGAGAGAGTGAGGGAGTGAGAGGAGGGGAGTCAGATGGATAGAGATGTGTGTAAAATTTAAGAGCTAAATCCTTGACTGTTACAGGACAGGTGGGCCTAAAGATCAGTGAAGCATGTTTGCTCCATGATGGAGTGTGTTTACTCCCTACCAGGTAATTGTGTGTGTGTGTGTGTCTGTGTGTCTGTGTGTGTGTGTGTGTGTGTGTGTGTGTGTGTGTGTGTGTGTGTGTGTGTGTGTGTGTGTGTGTGTGTGTGTGTGTGTGTGTGTGTGTGTGTGTGTGTGTGTGTGTGTGTGTGTGTGTGTGTGTGTGTGTGTGTGTGAAAGAGTGAAAAAGTAAGTTTAACTGTGAATATAGCAAAGCAAACAGAGTGGATGTGCAGGTCAGATGGAGGTGGTGCCAGGTGATCACAGGTACAGGGAGACAGAGGGGAGTTGGCTTGCTGACCTCTCCCATGTCTTTCTTTGTATTTGGTCCAAGTTTTACTTTTTTTTCCCTCACCTGGGCTGATAGAAGTACCAGCCCTGGTTTGCAGATAGAATTTCTGATGGAGGACTGAGCAGGTTTATAAAAAAATGCTGCATTATTTTTGCAGTGATGTGTTAATATCTATGTATATATTGGATTATATTTATGTTATGTACAAAGTGTTTATTTGCTGACCCACTACTGCTGTTACAAAATAATTTCCCGGTCTGGGATCATTAAAGTAATTCTATTCTATTCTATTGATGTAGGCCTAATATATTTATGTGGTTAAGAGTTTTTTATTTTTGCAAAACCAACAACAGTCTCTAGGTGCATGTACAGGCACGTTTTTTTCTTTCTAAAACCGGATGATTTATGCTGTTCTATCAGAGCATGGTGTCGGCTTCAGTGAATATGATCAAACAAATGTTGCAGACTGGGACTTTAATGTAAAGGATGTAAATGAAGAGTTATTTCACATGTTGCCTGCTGTCTATATGTTAGCTAGCTGACCAATATTGGTTCGTGTGACAGAATAATATAAGGCAATATTGCACAATGTCCGCGTTCCAAGCTGCAAAAAGCGGCAATTATACCAGTTTTGGATGCTACAGTGTCACATGATAGGGACATAGGGCATTGTTTTGGCTATGCCCTATGCACGTCCCTGATATTAACCCTCAAAGCCATTCATCAAGCAAAAATGCCAAACATTCCCTGGTTCCATCCTCTCAAAAGTAAAGATTTTTATGCTTTATTCATTTCATTCATTCAATTGTTTCATTTCACAGTAAATGGATTAACGTTGGGTTTTTGACTGTTACTTCACCCTTTGCTCTAAAAATTTGCCCCATCTTGGAAGAGCACCTGATTTTTCTTTACATCTCCTAATATATTTTTTTCTTCTTTAATAAGACAGTGATTCGGTGAGAAATAAAGAATGAAAGACAGAAGCAAGTCAAAAGAACAGAGATTGTTAAACTCATAAAACCAAACACACACACAGGTCTGAGGTGTTCTGGCCCTTAAAGGTGACCACAGCATATCCTAAACAAATACCACCCCACTTCTGTCTGTGGGTAATATACACCACATATCAAACCGTTCCTCTGTCAACCCGCTGCTCTGCTATACAGCTCCTCGCTGGCAGATACTGGCACACTCTCACCAGGCTGCTCTCCTCTCTCTCCCTGTCTCTTTGTCTTTGTCTCTCTCTCTCTCTCTCTCTCTCTCTCTCTCTCTCTCTGCCACCCATCTGGGCCTTGTAATACATGACAGCTGAAGCAGGATTTCCAAATTTAATTTGAGGTGTGATAAAACAGCACATATCTATAAATTGTGTGCAGAGAGCCTGCTTTTCTGGATAATTTTAAGCTTTTTCTTCTGTCTAACATATGCAGCATATCAAACACACAATGCCCAGGCTGTCTCCATTTGGAGGATCCACAAATAGACTTAATGACGAGGAGTCTTGCCAAAGCAACAACAAGGAATGTAATAATAGCACTTCAAATGGTATATGTCAAGAACTAAAAGAAAAAACAATTTGTGACATCAAACTATACAGTATGTAAACCATATCAGATGAAACGACTGAAAATAGAAATGCCTATATGACTGAGAAGCCGCAAGAAATACAGTGAATGTTAAATGTGTGAAAAGTGCATACACAGGCACCTACTCACACACATGAACACACCTCATGACCTCTGTGGCTATTAGCGCAATCTTACAGTTTAAGGAAGTGTGATCTTTAGACAAACACTCAGCTCTCAAGTTTCTAATGAAGACATGTGTTCACCATTGTGGTATTCTAGTCTATTGGGACCATTTTTTAAATAGTTTCTGCTGATTACCAAGGATTAAGCTTTCATCTACTAAGGGATCAGATTGTGATTGCTTGAAACGGAAATTTAGCCGTAACATCTCGACAAAACGAATCCTACAACTCCAAACAGTCATGTGCAGCAGCTAATGTGGCAGAAAAACCCTCTGCATGTATTAATCCTGCAATGGCACCGAAAAACTTTCCAAATAATTCCTCCTGGAGTTTATCAAAAACTGTGGCAGCCACACGGCAGGAATGTACAGTCAGACATGGGACTGCTGTGGCTACTTCTGAAACATCAAAAAGAGCAATAATCAAATAAACATGTGAGGGACAGAGGGACTCAAACAAGGGATTCCCCATTACTGTTGTGCAGATCTCGCATCACACACATAGAGCAAGGATGGGAGAAATCTGTGACACTTGGAGCTGTGGGAACCTTGAGGAACAAATGAGGAAACACTTAGATTATCCCACACTGTATCGCCCATCCCGTTTCTTCTGTCTCTACCCCACCGCCCCTCCATCTCTTGTCTTCTCACACCGAAGAACTGTTTTCACTGTCTCCAGCCCTGTCAACCCCATCAGTTCCCCACTTCTGTCATCCTCCTCTCCTTTCTTTCTCTTCTGTCCCGCCCACCCGCTGGTTCTGACGCCTGAGCTGATCCCCTTGAAGAGCCCTAGTAATAAACTGTGGTGCCTGGGCTCTTCATTGCTGTCTCGCTCTCCCCACCCCTCATCCCAGAGCGCTGATACATCTGCCGTTAAAGTAAGCCCAGTCCAAAAAGCCTGGCCCCTCCACTCTGTACTGTACAAGCGCGTAAGTCTTTAACGTTCAAATGTTTTCCCCCTATTCTCTCTCTTTCTCTTTTTCTCTCTCTTTTCTGCTGCTCCAGTCCTTTGTGTACAGTGTGCTATGCTCACTGTGGCAGCACTGTGCCAGAAAAAAAACCACACCAACACACACTCACACGTATGCACACATACACAGTCACAGACACACAGCTGGGCCCCAGCTGCATACAAAGACTGGGGTTTGGAAATCAATGAAGGAGAAAGAAGAAAAGGGGAAAGGAGTTTAAATAAATTGGCACTTGAAAAAAGAAGAAAAATGAGAAAGAGGGAGCGAGGGAAACAGGGAGAGAGAAAGCTCTTTCTTAAAAAGGCACATCAAGTCAACAACGGAGCAAGATTTTTCATGGACTAACTAAACATAAAGCGCAAAGGCAACAAGACTAAATATGAGGGGGCTCATGAAATGCACTCCCACATCTTATTCCAGAGTGAGGGTTTGAATGAGTGCGATCAGTTGTGCGGATGTGATTCTGGCGAATATGCCTGCTGAGTTTGAGGGAAGAGGAAGGCCGTACATAACACAGCCAGAAAAGTTTGAGTAAATGACAACTTTTTGTAAAGCTGGTATATATTGCCTCAACAATACTACACCAACAATGCGGCTTTTGTTAAAGTAATTGAGACAGAGAAAATATATTTAAGAGATGCTTCAATAAAGAAGTCTGAAAAGAACATTTGGCTATATTATTTCATTTCTTTCACTGTAAAAAATAATTTTTTGTTAAGTAAAATTGATAAATCCGCTCCTCTATTCATCATCCACTAATCTGAGAGGTTTTTGCAAAACAAAACATATTTCATGATTTAAAAATATGGGATAAATTCCACCATTATCTCTCTCAAAAAGGGAAAGGGCAAATGGCCCTTGCTCAGCTAATTAATTCACACTCTTTGAAACTTACATGTCTCACTCACAGCCAGTAAATACAGATCATCGTTTCAAATGGATATGTTTTCTTTCTTTGTCTCAGGACTGTTTTCAATCTGCCAGGAATGAAGGGTAGTAATTTCCTCACGTTGTCTAAAATTGGTGAACATTGACAGTTTTATTGGGGGAGACAGAGACATAATCAATAGGCGCCTTGGAGAAAGAAGAAAAGTCCGCCTATGTTTTTTTCTCTTTCTTCTGGTTTGGAAAAGATCCCCAAATCGCTGTCTTATGAGCCGGGCCTGCCAAATTCATTTGGTTTTATCAAGGACCTTTAACTCCCTACTTGCACAGCCTCCTCCAGCCCAGCACATTCCAGATCCAACACAGAGCTTTAATACACACATTTCTATACTGACACAAGTATGTACTTGCACTCACTCACACAGACTTTTTCTCACACATTGACGCATGCATGTGTTACATGCACATATGCTATGTATAATAAACATGCCATCAGCGCAGGCATGCATGCAGATTCACTAACAATTGGGGAAAAGCAGCTCAAACGTATGCCCTAACTGATAATATAGTGTGGAATGTATTAAAGATAACCGACTAAGATAGCATTTACAGTTTTCATATTCTCAAATAAATATTAGTTTACAATCTTTCTAACTTTAAAATTGAATTCACTTCTTCAAAATCGTTAACTGGTAAGATAAGTTACTGGAAATTGATCAGAGGTGATTTTTATCTTTCCTCTAAGTGTTTTTGCTGATGGTCTGATAAGTGACGGTTCCTTGTCAGTAAAGTGTGTTTTTGCTGATAGCTTTCACGGTAGTGTGATGGTGCTGATTTGTGAAATGGAGTGCAGTTGGTCGACAAACTGCTACGTGACAGTCAAAGGTGAGAGTGTGAGTGTGTGTGTGTATCGCTATAGGCAGCCAGCGAGGATCTCACCCTGGTGACAGTCTGCTGAGCTTCACACCTCTCTGAATAAAATGAGGAAACACTTACAGCAAACTAATAAACTATAAAAGTAAACGGACTCCTTACAGCAAATAGGTTTATGACGGTTGTGTGTCAGATCAGAGACAAACAAGCAGGCAGCCTGGTTTGAGTGGGCTTTCGTGAACCTCGAGAGAGTTAAGAATAAAACCAGAAATGTTTGTGTGCTCTTGTATGTTTTTTAAGACAAAATATTCTCTCTATTATAGTATGATGAAGAAAAAACATTAGAGACAAACTTCATTATTTTATTTTTCTGGGTTTAGGGCTCTGTTTGCAGCTGGGGGTAACGGTTAGGTTTGTTTGGGATATCTCTTCCCTGCATCATCCAACAACTTTGCATTAAATACAGAGCCAGCAGCAAGATACTGGCTGGCATGCATATCCCATTAAACCATTAGTAGAATAATTTAGGTTTATTTATGTTGAAGGGTTCAATGTTAGGTTTACATTTTGGATATTTAGAAAGGGGTTGAAAGTTAAATTTAGTGTTAGGGCAGCGTTCAGTGTGATCATTTCGGTTTGTTTTGTGTTTTGAAGTAGGGATTTACTCTGACATAATCATCAGCAGGATAGAAGAACAAATGTTTATGTGTATCCACGCACAGGTGTGTGTATCATTACGTCTGTTTGTCAGTTCAGAGCCACACACAAACAAGGCACTACCAGATGCATGTAGAACAAAGTCCCAACAAAGTCTCTAATTGAGCATAAGACACATGTTCCTCTCAGCCCTATTGTAGGAAGTGCATTCACAGAGACTGATAACTGACATAATCTAAAGCTTTAAGGTCATCTGAAACTTTCCACTAATATTTGATAAGGCGATTGATAATGGTGGTAGAATAAAATTTCAAATGTGCAATTTCCTGTGCACATGGTAGGCTGCATTAAATAAATGAAGACTATTTTAAAATATTTACATTTGATAGAAAAAAAGTTGTGTGCATTGTGTCTATGTTGATTTTTTAAAATCATACAAGTGATTTCAAGATTTCAAGGAGAAAACTTGAAATGAAATGAAACAACATTGTTCTTCAAGGAAAAGCTTCTGTCAAAATCAGTTCCCACCTAAGCTATTTTTATCTTGCATCTTAGGTAGTTTCTTTTTAAAACGATGCTGATTAAAAAAAACTATCAAATAGCGAAAACTTGATATAACATGTCAATTCCCATTGCATAGATAGCAGTGCATAGAATATAGATGATAATAGGACATAATCCCAGAAAGTTTCAGTCTCCGAGCAGGTTCACCAACACAACTAAAGGTAATGTGAGAGAAAGTCGCACAGAACTATAGTGATAGTGGACTGTAAGAACGAAGCATTTCTGTAGACAAGAATGGAAATAAATCAAAAGTCTGATTCATGCTTCCCTTGAAGGTTTAAGATCGTGTGAATCCTTCTAAATAACCGATAATTTGATGTAGAAATAAAAACATTGTCATGACATTTACAGCCGCCATAAATTCTAGGGTTTTATTTCAGGGTTTTTAGTGTACAGGTACTAGAAGAATCCCAGTGGGTGCCAATCTGACGAAAATTGACTGCTCATCCCTGCAATTTATGCTGCAAGGCAATCACAAGTCATGAACGCACAAACGCGAGTCTTAAACATGAGTGTAGTGAAACTTCTGTGTAGCAAATTACACAACGATAATACAATATTTAAAGTTAGAGTTTCTACAGAAAAAAGAAGATCAACGCGGGTTCTCATCGCGGGCTTATGTCAGCTGCAGCAACATCTGTCAATGCATCATTTACTAACTTATTAAAAACTTTTCCAGCGCGTTTTTCTTACCTCGGTTTCTCCTTGGGTTGGCTTGTTTCCTTCGTTTGCCCCTACTTTCTTCTGTCATCATCAAGCTTTATTTTTCAGAAAAAACAGTGCAGGGAGCGGTGCGAGTGTGTGTTTGTCCTGAGTGCCTGCCTGAGAATGAATGGTGATGAGGCATCGCCTTCGGTCACAGCGGGAGACTCAGACCTTGATGGGACTCCAGGCAGAGGCGACGAGCCGTGAGGAGGAGTGATGTCAGCAGCAGAGGTTGGCCCTGAGGTCAGTCTTGGCATCGTAAACGCGCACCTTCCTCATTGTAAGAAGTCATCAGTAATTGGTAAGACCCGCTCATACAGCCCGACAGTTATTACACCCCCGTTACACTTTGACAAAACATTGTCCCGAATTCGCTACATTGCACTTCCTCTTCGGAGAGTGAGAGGGGGGATCCCGGGATGTATCATCATGTTCTGGGTTTCTCCATCTAAAAGTGGGAACACACTACTTTAACTTGTGCCAAATAGTAAGTTATACATATAACTTGTTCCGAGTCACTTATACAGTCGAATATGTTCAATTATTTAGATGAAATTATAAGAATTGTTAGATGACTTGCTAAATGACGCTGGAGTTGACAGTTTTCTACGAATATAATAGTTTTATTTTATTTTATTTCGAAGCTATAACTGATCAGAAAAGCTAACTTGTGAGTCTCATCGGTGCAAACTCCTCACACTGAGAGCTTCTGTGTTTACAGCGTATTAACTAAAGGCTGTTGGACGAGGTGCAAATTAGGCTGTTAAGAACTACACCAAGACGAGATTAAACTAACTGCAGGTTAATGGGAACAGGTATAGTGCGCACACCCCCTTCACCCCCACATCCTTCAGTGTTTTATAGCTTGACTGTTATGCACGTCGCACCTGCGCTCAAGTACCCTGGAGAGGACCCCCGTCCTGCGCCCCATTCACCCCTGGATGGCTGTAGGAAGTGGTGCATTGACAGTCCTTTGTGTTGCAACCTGGACCGTAATCTGTTTTGCAACTGAAAAAAACATCCGAAATAAAAACTCTAACGCAGCGTTCAGGACCCCCACCTTGGCTTTCTGGTGCCCCGCCAGTAACTCTGTGAGATAATACAAGCGAGCCGGGTAGCTTTTCACCGCGCATAATGTGACTGCTAGAGTCTAAGCGGAGTAAACAAAGTGGGATCCATGAAACAGGTTAGAAAAGTGAAAGACAGATTACCTGCACGGAATTCTTTTAGATTGATGATTCAATTGAAAACCTAAATCCCCAGGACAGGTGTAATGTTTTCATACAATACAGTGTTGCTGTCAACTACAGTATTAAAGTACGATTATAAAAGTCACTAATGAACTGATAATAATCCCTTTAGAGATATTATGAAACCCAATGCACAATAAGGCCATCACAAACTACTGAGTACTAGTCATTAGACATAACCATTTTAAAAATATTTAGTATATAGGCCAATTTAACAATGATTAAAACTCAAACCTAAACATTGTTCCCTTTTCCAACACTGCACAAGCTCAAAGTTACATTTTTAGTAGGACCCTTTCCCCTATATGCATTATCAGCTGGTGGAAAAAAACAAATACATCTCCCTTCACCCATCATGGGTGGCTGGTATAGAGGGGGTTGCCTCTTAATAGATTCTGGAAGCAAAAGCATCCTGAAGGTGGGGAGGGAGCAGAGGGCTGAAGAAAGAGATGGACGGCAGGGTCATCAGGGCTCTTTGTGGTTGGATGGATAGAGGAGGAGAAAAAGAGGGAGGAGAGGAGTTGGATGAGGAGGTGGCAGTAAACTTTGCTACAGTTGAGGGTCACAAAGGTGCAGAGGTGCTTCAGAGGTCCTGGGAGCTGCTTTGCTTTTAAAGTTGGTGATGGTCACACCAGTGCATGTAGTATGAGTATTCAGATTAAGTGATTTTCATTTAAAATTTCAGTTGATTTCAATCAGACTGTAAATTTTTAACTCAGGCCGGAAATTTTTAAGTACATATTATAAAGTTAAAGGTTTGTTACATTGCTGAAATTTAGAACTATGGTTTCTGTTGTTTATTCAACTTTAAATAAATGTCATATTGCTTTTCTATTGATGAGTTTAATCAATCAAAGATATTATGTCAACTTTAAAACACTCACCTATACTCTACTTTAATAGACTTATTTTCAATGCCCTCAATTACACGGCATTTGAAGAGTTTATTCAGTTTGTTCAGTTAAGTACCCAGCAATGCTGTGGCAGTATAGGTCCAGCTTTCTGTCTTGTTTAAACAACTTATTTTTACACACACACACACACACACAGGCACGCACGCACAACACACACACACACACACACACACACACACACACACACACACACACACACACACACACACACACACACGGAGGAAGCAGTCCCACTGGGGTTTTGTCCCTGACTGTGGTCTATGGGTTCAAAGCTTCTCGCATGGGGAGGAGAGCCCTTAAACAGCATATTAAGCAGGAGTTAATTATATGCCAACCTAAGTGACAAAGGAAAAGAAAAGCCTCCCTCTGAATGGCAAGACAAGAAAAGAGAAAAGTCATTATGCTGCCCACTTCTTTGCATTTGAAAAAAGTCTTATTTTGGCATTTCCATTTGTAACTCTGCAGAAAGGAGATCACATTTGTAGAGTCGGAAACACTGTCTTTGCATCAGCGTCGGCATGACTTTTTACATTGAGAATATAACTCAAACCTGCTCAAGAATATAGTTTAAAGCTAAGCATGTACTCACACACACACGTGTACATGCACTCTAATTTTTGATAAATAAGCTATAGTCCTTTTCGCAAAATAATCACTTTTGCCTGAGGAAGGAGACAAGACAATGTTTACTGGAAAAGAATCAATGAAGGTCGTGTGCCTTACAGCTCAAATGCATGTAATTGTGTCAAATAAGGAGTAATGTTAACCATTGTACACCACAGAAATGATATAATATTCAATGTATTTATAGAACTATTCTAGTTTATGCAAAAGTGAACATGACTTCTGATGTGTTGTACACATTTGTGATGTAGGCTACCTTTAATCTGGCAAGTACTACATCTACTTCTACGTGACTTCTACAAACTTAGCAAGGTGTAGCATATGTGTCTATAGAAGCTGTAACATTAGTTGTTTCTTGCACTAACATTTTCACAAACGTGTATATTCAACAATAAACTATAATGTAGAATTGTGAATTGTAAAATGTAAAATTATTCTAGTCTATTTCATCTCCTATCAGCTGTCCTTGCTGCAAAAACCCTACTGGACCCTGCTGTGGAGATTCAGCTATTGTTTCAAATAACAAATCTGGATATGCCAGATTGCACACCAGTAGTCCGTCAGGACAACTTCCCCTTGCCTTGGAGCAAATGAGTCAACTTTAGCATGGCTGCCAGGCTGTAGTGGCTGCCGTGAGTATACTGTGCCATGCCACAACACCACAATGCCAATATAGTCTAAGCACACTGGGGCCCCTGAACCAAAAATGAGCCAACACTGTAAAAAATAATGGTGGTGATACAATTTTAGAAATATCACACATTAAAAAGTTACTGTAAACCATCTTTTAAGATCACAAAACACAGTACATAATATGACAGCATGAGCATGACGAGGTGTTATACAAAGTGACGAAAATAACGAACAAGATGGAGACCTCAGTTAGTTTCTATAGGCTATCAGGTCAGAATAGTTTAATATTTTAGTGTTGGATATTGCTACTTGCACTAGGCATGTTCAAATCCTCAGGAAGTCTTAAAAGTTTGCTTGTAGGCAGTTAATTCCATAACTCGGTTCATTAAAAGTGAGTTAGCTGAGGGGTCACAAGGTTATTAAAGGGATGAGAGAGAGAGACACAGAGACAGAGAGAGAGCGAGTGAGAGAGAAAATTAGGTTTATTTTTTCTGTCGTTTCCCCTCTCTAATTATGCGTCAATGTTATTGTGCTGCTCATAACTCACCACCATATTCTGTGATGTAAGGTCACAAATAGACATGACTTCAATTTATGGAGTCACAAGCCAAAAAGATTGGGAAACCCCTGGTGTATAGCATCAAAATAAACAGTATCATGGGTATGAACGATTTTTAACATCCATTTGTTCTCCAAGATTTCCCACCACTCTTTTATTTGATGTCTTTAAAAGCAGATATGTCATTTGATAATATTTTATGAGCAATATTTGTTGTAGTTTTTCTTTCTTACAGCATTCAGCAGCCCACAGTGCCAGTCCCCGCTGACCACAGAGAGCATGTCCAGGCACTGATGTCACCAAGAGCACTTACTTGGTACAGCAGCCCAGCAGTTCACTGTAGCTCATAATAAACTGCTGTGACATGCAGGTCTAAATCCTATTCATAACTAGGGGTTTTCCGATTAGGGCAAGGACTAAAAAAAAAAAGATGATTTAGGAGATATGTCAGTTGGTTAGACTTTAAATAATTTGGGGGTGAAATGTTGTTGTATCCAAATTATTCAAAATCTATCTTAAATGCTTACAGGGGCGATAGACTATAAAGAGTGTTAAATTTAAGTTTTTCTATGGGAACTTCATCTGTAGTGAATGAAAGAAATACTGTTGCCATTTGTGCTTGTTCTCAGGCTGCACTCTATTGGAGGAAAGAAGTCATTGCATTAATCCACCAAGCATTGGAACAAATGTCAACCAGCACAGCAAGCATCATACCTATGTCTTTACTTTAAGCCTCCTTGATGTATACAACATGCAGCTATGGCCAATTACAGCATTTGAATAGTATCAGGGTTGTTATAAAGCACAAAGACATGAAAAGGAAAGTTTGACAAACCTTCTGCATCCATCCCACTGAACATCTTTATTCATAAATTGGTAAAATATAGCACATTTGTATAAAAATGTAGAAAATCGTACACAAAATATAACACTTGGCTTTTGTCTATTGTAGTTAATGCTACTATTATAGCTTTCTGTTGCTAAAGGTGATATTCTTTTGCCAGCAAAAAAGTCAGAATGAAGGATGACAGTTATATATATATAAAAAAAAAACACACACACATAGAAGGAAACATCCATAAAGTTCATTAATATAAAAAGATACTTTTATACAAAACATCTCATACATTCTAAAGAACAGCTCTATCAGTCAATGTTCATGCCCTTATTGCTAGTGTTGGTGTTGTTTTAAAAATAGACTATTTGTGCATTTTTTCTCAGTCATTTTAAGGTGTCTTTGGTAGGTTGTACACTTTTTCCAAAATGAAGAAATGTTCATTCCTGCTAATGCTTAGTAAACTTTGAAGTGACGCTACTATTTTATTCTGAAAAGTCATGTGAAATGCTTCAGCAATACTTTAATAGGGCCTTATTGAGTCAAGCTGTGTTCAGATGGGTTCTTAAATGACATGCATTACAAAATACTGTGATAATTCCTTATCGCTATCACATTGAGGTTCATGTGAATAGTCATAAGAGACAGAGACCACACAATGCTGTAGTCAGTGCAAAGCCACAGTGTAAAATTAGTTCTCCTACCAAGAGCTGCAGCCTTCTTGTGTATAATACAGCTCAGTAGTTGCAAAAAATAATAATAAAGTACCTCATTGTACCCATGACATTATGTATTTTACCACAGTGGTAGCGATTGAATAATCAATAATAATGAATAACTCCTCTTTGGGATTAGAGCCATTGTGCAGCAGCACTGTATTATGAATGTACCTCAGTTTCTCAAACATAGGAAACTATTGATACAGACTCAGGTTTCACTCAAAATAGCTGTGATCCTTAGCAGTCATGTAGGTCGGGTTAATGTTTGAAAATCTAAGACATAGTGTAATGTAGAGGGGGTTGTTGCACACGCATTATATTTGAACTCGACTCATTATTGCCTATGTATGTACCTTAGAAAAAGCAAGTAATTTTCTGTTTTGCAGTTCTAAACACCACTGAAAAAATAAGTACACAGCTGCTTTAGAAAGACTTACAGTAATAATGTGGAGTGCAAACTCTGTCTGGAAAGGCAATTACAACACTAACAAGTCCTGAGTGTCTGTGTGTAATGTTATGTGTGTGTTTGTGACTTCATTTGTGCATGCATTTGAATACTGATATGCCACTATAAAGAGTTTGTTGTTCAAAACAAGGAAGAAATCCCTAGCAATACAGATTAATATTTATTAGCACCGCGAAATAATTTCTCAATCACTAAAGGCCCAACTTTTAGTCTTCACTCAGCTCTTCAAACAACCATCTTACATCTTCTGAACATTTGCCTTCAAAATCCAAGCAGTCAATCACAAGACGGAGGATGGTTTATCCACTGTCTCTTTGTCATATACACAACATATATAAATGTATATAAAACGTATTTACATGCATCCTTCTCTGCTCAACTGTTGCCACAGCCCCATGTGACTGGAATGCCTGTTTGGAAAAAGTTCAGTTTAAGTTTCATATCAGGCGTGTAGCTCTGTGTCTTGCAGTAAGGCACAGAAAAATACCAAGTACCAAGGCAGCGAAGAAACAATACAGCAAGGGAGGCTGATCAGGCACCTTTGGTTTTAAGGTATTGGGTGGGGATTCTTACAATTCTGAAACCTGTGATGGGATCACATTAGTAGCTTAGTCTCAACTTGCAACCAAAGGGCATTACAATATGTCATTATTCTTGTAACATAGGTTCTGGAACCTGCCTTGAATAAGGGTTAATGTGTTGGGTTAATGTATAAAGGTTTACGGGGATGGATAAAACAGCCCCAACTAATGTTCCATTAGATGAAATGATTAATTCAAAAGTTTTTTTTTCCCTAACTTAACCTTCTTGCAGTGTACCAAGTAAAATCATTTTAAGCGACAGCACTTAAATGTTTTAAACCCCAGACTGTTACCTCTGGATACTGGGCCACGCACATTTCCATGTGGGATCTCAATCAAAACATTGAGAACTGGCCAAGGCCTCTACTTGATTGTTAATCTGAAAAAATATGCCCAAAAGTCATCTTCTAAGACAATGTGTTCAGGTATTTATTCTCCCCTGCCAGCGAGGTAAGCATGGACGTCATGTCACCTACAGCCATGTTGGACAGGCCAGAGCCTGAAGCTAGGGTTACAGAAGTCTGGGGGGTGGTGAGGCGGGATGAGGCCTGGGAGGAAGACCCTGGTTGTCCCTGAAGGGGATTGTTGATTGGGCTGAATGAGGAAGACTCAGCATCATCAATAATGGAGGTGAAATCTATACGAGCATTATCCAGGTCCAGGTTTTCTAAAGCATTGGAGATGGGGCCAGATTCAGGATAGGGAGTCATAGGGGCCGGCTTTGAGCCACCTGTTGGGTCCAGGTTGGACCCCATACCGTGCTGCTGGTTGAGACAAGGTCCATTCTGTGGGTCCATGTGTTTGTCCATATCCATGGTTATCTGACCCGAATAGTACATGTTGTTGTTATTGGAAGGAGAGAACATTTCATTTTGCTGATGCTGTGGATGCTGAACTGGAGGAAGTCGGACTGCTCGCCTGGGGCTAGAAGTGGAGTGGGCAGGGCTAAGGTGGGGTGGGCTGCCCAGGTAGCCTCCTCCTACCTGGGACATGCTGTTCTGGCGGCTGAGAGGTTTCCGTCCCTGAGGGGGCCTGGGGGCCACCATCTCCTGGCCATAACATGAGCCTTGGAGACCTGTCAGCTGCTGGTCTTTAGGTGTCACAGAGCTGGTTCCTTGGTTGTGGGACGGAGGGCTCATGACGAGGTTCTGGTTGGGGTATGATGGATAGGGCTGGTTGGAGTAAAGATTCTGGTTTTGGTGCTGTGGACTGTGCTGCATCATTGCTGTCTGGGCAATCATATCAATATTATCAGACAGAGGAGGAGGTTTTATTCCACTCTGCTGCTGCTGCTGCTGCTGTTCTTGTTGCTGCTCCCACATGAGTGCTTGCTGTGACTGTACATAGCTCCTCACCATCATCTCCTTCACCTGCATCATGGGGGTTTCTGACCTCTGCCCATCTGAGAGCGCAGTGCCAGCACAGCCCAAGCTTAAGCCTCCTCCACTGGGGAAGGAGTTCTGGTTCTGCCCTTGAAAGTCACAACTGGGTTTGTTAGAGTTCCTCATCAGGACCTGGCCTGTCTGTTGTGGGTAACCCTGGGTCTGCTGGAGGAGCATCCGCTGTTGTTGGAGCTTAGCACTTTGACAGGCATTTCCACCACCCATTCCAGGGTGGAACTGCTGCTCAGGCTTGATGGTGAGCTTGTGGGTTCCACCAGGACTGTTGTAGACGCCTGTCTGATTGTTGAAGTGGGCCTGTGTCTGTTGCGGCTGCAGGCTAGGATCTGAATACTGTATTCCTCGCTGGTTCTGAAGAGTATGGTTTGAAGTTTGGATTTGGCTGTGGGAATCACTCCAAGGGCCTCCAGCTTCACCACCCTGGCCTATGCTAGGGTAATGAGGGCCCGATGGACTAAGCTGACAGGTGCTCATACTGTACTCTGCCTGTTGGAGAAGTGTATTCGACATACCTTCTGAGTGAATAGGCCTTGCTTGGCCCATTGGATTTCCACTAGCCCTGGAAGGGACTTCCCCTCCCTGGTTCTGGTAGTGCCCCTGCATGTAACCCTGGTCTGGGCAGCTCAGAGAGTCATGGCTTGGGGACAGTTGGTTTCCAAGAGAACCTCTAATTCCTCCAAGAGTTTGATGCTGTTGCTGGTATCCCATGAAGCTTCTCTCTCCAGGGGGCATCATCATGGAACGATCCCTAGCATCGACAGGGGCAAGGTGAGGCTCCATGCCCATAGCCTCCATCATAACGTTCTCTGTAATGCTAGGTGGCCGGGGGGAGTACAGGTGGCGGGAAAGACTGTTGTCAGAGCCACGGTGTTGCAGCGCATTCCTTCTGCCCATCATGGCTACATTATTAAGGCTATTAAAGCGCTTGGGGAGAGCTTGTGGATCTGCTACTGATCGAACCGGGTCACTGGCTCGCCTGCTGTTGTTTCCTGGAGCCTGATGAGGGTAGATGACACCAGTTCCATACTCTGTGTTTGCACTGTGCCGACGTGGACCACCTTGTTGAAGGAAGGGAGGCAGTGGCTGGCCCTGGTACTCACTCAAAACACCTCCTCTTCTGCCTGGAGTACCTGGCTGCTCCATATTGGGTAAAGGAGTGGGTGGTGGTCCTCCAGTCGCTGCAGCATATTTGGCCTTTAGGCTATATTGCTGGGCAGGTGTTAAATTAGGAAGACCTGGCAATCCTCCTCTAGGACATGGAGCTCCTCTGCGATTGGTCTCAGGAGAGAGGGGATCTCCGCCACTCTGCTCTGGGCCAAGGAGGTGACATCCTCCCCCTCCCATTCCTCCCATTTGTGAAACCTCACTTGAGCGCCGACTGGACAGGTAAGGAGACACCATGGAGGACCGACGGCTGACAGTATATGCAGAGCTTAGGCTGCTGGTGCCGCTTCCTCTCCTGTCATTAGAAGAGCAGCCAATCGATGTGCCACCTCCTAACTCGTGGTTGGACAGCTCCATAACTCGTCGATTTGAGAGGAGTGGAGAAGGTGCACACATTCCCATATTCTCTCCTGGACCTGAAAATGAAAATCCAGAAGAGGGTTAGAAACAGTTCATCAATACCGACCAAAAATGTTAATTTAGTTACCCCATTGAAATAAATCCCTGAACCCTTTATCAGTCGTAAGTCAGTTAGGTTGTAACAATTCATTCTTTAGCCCAAATATTCTATTTTATGCAACAACTCAGAGTTCTACACTTTAATTAAGATGATGTCCACAACAGAGTTCTGAATATTTGTCATTTAATCTCAGAACATACCAGGAAGTGCAGGTAGCTTGTTACTGGCACAGCGGCCAGGAGGGGTTGGCCTGCGGATTTGCTTCAGCTTGTCAATCTTCAGGTTCTCCAGCCTCTTCAAAGCCTGTGCTGACATCCCCATTGTTCCTACACTTCCTGGCTCCCCTCCTCCACCTGGGACTCCATCCTCAAGTGCCGTAAGATCCTCCAGACTACCAGCTGCATTTAGGTTCATCTCCACCCCGCTGTCATTGTTGTTGGCGCTACCCAGTGGAGAACGTTCACTACTGCAGGATGATTGACCACCAGGGCTTGGCTGTGATTTCTGAAAGAAGTAATATGATGCATTGTCATGACAACCCTTTTCAAATGCAGGAATGCTAAGTTGATATGATTTGTACCTAATGGGCTGAAAAACTATTCATGTGTTGCTTTTAATGTGGAAGCTTTGTGTATTTTCTTATGGCCTTGCAGGCCATAAAATTTTTTTATCACTCACTAGAGCAGTCTCAGGAGCCAACAGTTTGCAGTCCTCCCTGCGTGTCTCTTCTTTCTCCAGCAGCAGTTCAGAGCTCTGGCCTCCTGGTGTCATAGCTGAACCAGGGGGTCTAGGTCCTGTGTCGCCACGATGCTTCTTGGTGATGTGGGCTTCAGGGCCGTGCACCGTCTTCACATGTTTGCGCAAAGAGCTTGGATCTGTGTACCGCTTAGTGCAGCCAGGGATTTTACAGACATAAGGTTTCTGTAAAAAGAGAAAAGTATCTGTCAACACAGTCTTGCACACTAAAACTTACTTTACTGCACCTTCACTGCTACTGAAAGTGTCTCTCATATGTAACTACAGTAAACTACTGTATTACATTTCAGCGGTGCGCACTACAGTACCTCATTGGAGTGTGTTCGGTTCTGGTGCTTGGCTCGGTCTGAAGCATTGGAAAAGGCCTTGTTGCAGCCTTCATGTTCACACACGTATGGTTTCTCTCCGGTGTGAGAGCGCAAGTGGGTCTTCAAATTCTCAAGGCGGGAGTAGGCCTTATTACAGCCTTCGAACTAAAAATGAAATAAATAAAACGGTTTTATAACAACAGCCAAGTTGCGATAAAGAGAACAACTTCCAAAAGACCAACAGAAACAGAGAGAAAGAAAGTATGTAGACAGAGAATAAAGATAAACTCACAGTGCACTTATGTGGCTTCTCTCCTGTGTGTCTGCGCATATGAACCACCAGCATGTACTGGGCTTTGAAAGGCCTCTGTTCTCGAGAACACTCCTGCCAGTGGCACACAAACTCCTTCTTTTCTCCATGGATGTGTTCATTGTTGATGTGCTGTTAAATAGAGAGACCAATTTATAATCTCAGTGGTATACTGTAGATCCATTTTTACAAAAAAAAAATGTCCAGCTTTTTTTTGTCTCTCCGTTCTACAATATCTATCGGATAATGTATCCCTTACATGAACTAGCTGGTCTTGTGTGTCAAATTCCTTGCTGCAGCTCTCCCAGTGGCAGTTGGTTTCATAGATGGCCTCTGGTTCAGGCTTCCCGTCCTCCTTGTCCAAGTCATCTCTGCCATCCAGTAAACCCAGGAGGGGGTCCTGATGAAACATATGGGTACAGACCCGAAGTTCATGGCTCAAGTTGAAGGAAATAGTGTACAAATAGAGATGATTTAGGGCAAGTGGGACTAAGCCCCACCTACTGGCAACAGAAAAAAGTGCTGCTAGTTCTACTGCATTATTTAAGTGGCTGGATATAATAGTTTTACAATGGCGGTTTCTGAAACCAACAATGTACATGCCCACTAAAGCCGTAGACAATGAAAACGGTTAGCACAATTTTTTGTGCACCGTTTTGCTACTGTTTCTGGGTTGAACAACACGCAACCTTGTTGTAGTCTTGCAACAGCGTGCAACGGTAAGCGGTATGCAACAGGCTTCGAGGTATGTTTTCTCTTGTTCAGTGGGTGTGTCAATCAGCAGCGACGTGTCTGCAAACTCATGGCATTAAAAAGGCAATAGGCTTACATACGTAACAGGGTGTTCAAGGCACCACCGTTTCAGCTTTGCTAAGCTTTGGTGCATGGAGCTGAACGCACCACAGGTGATGCCAAAGAGGACCTGTTGCCAAGCTGCATTTTGATTGGTTATTTGCAGAGGTGTCGTCCTTTGCTTGTGGTTGTCAGAAGTTAGTATTTAATCAGTTGCTGCGGTCAATGAATAATGCAGATTTCCTTCTACAGCACACATTTCAAAGTCTGACTTTTGAAAAAAACAACTTTAGATTAAAAACCTTGGTGTCCACCTTCAAACATGAAGGTAGCAGGACAACACCTCCTACAAACGGGGAAGCAGCATAACAGCAAGAAGTAGGTGCTCAGTCGTATTATTACCAACTGTAGGAAATGTGAAATACAGCATTATGACTAATTGTTTAATTTTCTGGGTCTGCATCAGTGCAAAGTAGGTGTTTCCACACCATTGTGATTGATTTTATCAGAAATGGAGCAGGTCATTTTCTGCTGATATGTTAGAGGTTCTTTGTCAACTACTGTGACATTAATCAGATCATGAAAGCTGCAAAAAAAAGTACTTTCTTTGCATGCTGTGACTGTAATACTTTTGGCAGAAAAACAGTCAACAAGACAACCCGCAATATAGGCCCGTATTAGTCTTACATGTCTACAAATAGAAATCTGTTTTTCCACCAACTGCCATTTCATATGACACAGACAAATGTATTTAAGTGTGAAAGGTGCAAACCACTTGTGAGACTGTTTCTGTACCTGAGTGCCAGTGGAGGAAGGACTTGCCACATCTCCGTCTGATCTCTCCTCCAGGCTCTTCACATTCATGCCATCCATCACACCTCCCAGCCCTGGCTCTGTCTTCAGCTATGAAACAAAACAGACATCATACCTCTGTTTTTCTTTTTCAGTCTGTCTCTCAAAGATTCAGTTTCATCCAGTTAAGAATTTAACTCTCTTTATCGTAGGCCTGTCTTTGCTTCTTTTTCCCATCTCCTATAAGTGTGCATTAATACTAAATTATACTAAATACTAAATTGTTCTGACTGCTTTGTAGGGTTGCACAATATGAGGAATATATGCGATAATGTTGTTGAATATAATATTTCTTGATAGCCTAAATATTCTGCTGCTTTCAGTGTACTGCTAAAATACAAACAAATTGCTTGATGAGTAAAAAAAACTCCAACATTATTTTAGTGAACAAACTGAATATTGGTGCAGCTAACTCCAAAAGTCCCTGAGTGTCTTTATAGAGCCACTTACGTGTCCATGCTTGGGTGGAGCATGAAGCCGAGGATTGTGGGGTGGTAAGCGGGAAGCTTGGCAGGGACCTGGTGTGTGTCCACCCAGAGGCGCCCCTCCGCCTCCTCCATACATTGAACCCTGTTGCCTGGATTGGCAGTTTATATTGCTGGAATAGCCAAGGGACGGGCTGTGGAATAACAATAGGACAACTTTAGTATTAATAAAAGATGATGAAACTGGTAAAGTATTCAAATCAATTAAAAGTGATACAACGGGTGGCAAATTTGCTGAAATTTAGGGTCAATATTTCAATTCAATTTGACTTATAGTGTCAAATCATAGTTGTCTTAGTACACTTTTCATATAGAAAAGGTACTAGACCACAAGCTATGATTAACACAGACCCAACAATTCCCCCATGAGCAACAGTGACAAGGAAAAACTTTTATTAGGCAGGAACTTTGGAAAGACCCAAGACTCTATGGTGGGCGGCCATCTGTCTTGACCGCTTTGGGGAGAGAGAGAAAGAAATAGAGGAAGACCCAGAGATTCCCAGCAGCCACAATAATAACATTAACTATTTAATCGACCGTCGTTAGAGTGACAGGAGGCCATTTGTGAACAGTTGTTCTTTGAGGTTTGATTATTGAATCTTCTAGGAAGGGATGAAAGGGCTGCATTGTAAATTGGAGATAAGTTGTTTCTCAGACCTCCTCCTCTGTTTAGAGATGGTTTCTCTACTTTGGCATAGAATTCTTTTACTCCTCTTTCAAACCATCTGTCCTCCCTGTTCAGGATTTGGACATTGTTGTCATCAAAGGAGTGGGCTTTCTCCTCTCCTTGAGACAGCGGAGTCCAGGCCTGAGGAGTTAGCTCTCCTGTGTTGGGCCATGCGTTTATGCAGTGATTGTTTTGTTTCTCCAATGGAGAGATCTTTACATTCCTCGTTGCATTGGACAGAATAAGCCAGATTGCTTTTTTTAGGTGTGTGGTGTTCTGTCCTTGGGATGTACTAGTTTCTGTCTGTCATTTGGACCAGTCCCAGCCTGGTCAGTTGCGTACATGAATTGATGAAGCCTCTTGGATGACAGGTGAAACGTCTTCATAGACAAATAACAAGTCCAGTTGCTTTTGACTGAAATTGCTTTGGGGATAACGATGACTTGGACAAATGAGAACATTCACTCATTTTGATGTATGTTTGTGAGTGAATGCCTGAGTCCTAGTTGCTGAGCAATTGACAAGATAACGTGCCACTGTCAAGCACTGTTTAGCAGTCAAATTTCACCAAAGCTTTAATTTATTTTATTGCAGTTCACATGCATTTGCTGTCAGTGGTAGCTTTAGGGATGTAATTACCTCACGCTCAGACTAGAAGGTGTTTGACAGTAGAAGATAAATGTTGGATGATGAATATTGGTGTGCTAATTGGGCCAAAAAAAGAAAGAGGAAGTAGCAACACACGTGACTTGACTCAAAGTAAAACATTCTGATTCTTTTTTAACATCAGTGCAGGAGATACTTTGAATCTGATAGCTTAAATATTAAATCTTACTGAGGTTATATATGTGGATATTATTGGCTTCTAAATGCAATGATGTGCTTAATATATAATAGAAAAATATCTGACCTCATGGCGCTCACAGAGAGATGGCCATAAGAACTGGCCCCATTAGGGTTGCAGCGAGAGTTGACAAAGGCCACCAGGGAATTGGGTGATGTCCTGATCACTGTCTGCAGGTCCACACTGGCATCAGACAGAGGAGAGATGGACAGAGCTCTCTTTTTACTCAGCTTCAGCATGGAGCGAGGTGTGGAGAACCTTGAGCCTAAAGGGGAACAGAGGACAAGAAGAGCAGGAAAGTTAGCATTGATGGTGCAAAATCTTTCAGAGAAAAGATTTATATTTAAAGGAAGTAGTGTGTTAACTTACCATCGCCTGAGCCAATCTGATCAGAGCCAGGCTGAATCTGACAGAAGTTGTGATGAGAGGAGATCATGTTGTTCTGATTACAGTAGGGGGTGCTATTGCCACCTGTTGGACATTTAGGACAGAAACACTGAAACATACACTACAAAAATCCACATTCACGTCGCTTAGGTTTGTGCATGCTCAAAACATCATGGTAACCTGCCGTATTTTGCATCTAACAAGACCTATGCAAGAAATGATAGCCAATTGTGGGTTGGCCATACAGCAATCATGTCATTTGAAGTTTTATTGCAGGTACAGCAGCAAGAAGCACTTGTAAGATCTAGTTTCCGTGAAATCCCGAGTAGGGTTAACTGACCAATGATAAGCTTCTGCAGAGTAACAGAAACATAATATCTCTGCAGGACAGCTCTGTTGATTGCCAATCTTTCCTGTTGTAGAAATCTGGGCATTTAGTGTTTTCTTACTCAGGTATCTCAAATAAGCAGCTGTGAGATTAAGGAGATGTAAAAGATACTTTCACTCACTCTCTGGGGGCGGCATTCCCCTGTGGCCCATCATACTGTGTGGCGGTGGGGCCTGAGGGGGCCTCATACTATATGGATCCATGCAGTGGCCAATCCCCTGTCCTGGGCCTGATCCATGAGTCATGCTGGGAGTCATAGGATTATACATGGCGCGGCAATCCTGGGGAGGGCCGTTGAGGAGCGGGGCACGCAGCGAGGACACATCACTGTAGGGAGACTGGTCTGATGGGACTAGGCTGTAGAGGTTAAAGAAACACAGTTATTAATTATGAGAAATAAACTAGAATGAATGTGAAAAATGGAAACTGCAAAAAGACATGATGGGAGCTGTAGAAATAGTGGAGTGACACTGTTCTCTCTCTTTAACAGCCCTACTCTATACGTGATAAAGAGCAAATTTACACAATACAGAGATTTTAGGTAGATTGTTAATAGTGTTGCACGTCACTGAGTGGCAGAACGCAGCACAGAGGAACACAGAACATAAATAAATAAGCATGATGAATTATATAATTATATATAAAATATTAAAGAAAATAGATTAATCAATAATCAAATGGGAAATTCATATTGGTTGGTTGGAAAGCATCATCTTTTAAATACTACCTTATCTATAATATAAAACATATATAGTAACTTTTTAGCGGTGGTACACAAGCTGGAAGGAGGCTGTCAGAGGAGCTGTACTCTAATCTCTTGTGATGTCTTGTTCTTGCCACTAGATGGGGTAAAGCCCTTATGTTGGTCTACACTGGTGATTTACTCATCTGGGTTTTCCCCTACCAGACTAGAGAAGGGAAGCTCCATTGGAACTTTCCAGCCCTCTCGTGAATTTCAATGATTTCTCTGACCTTTCTTTAGTCTCACTGGTTAGTTCAAAATCTGTCTCTTCTCTTCTTTTTGTATTTCTCTCTTCCTGTCCCTCTTGCTCATCTCCTAAAGGGACAGACTTCATCTATCCACCTTCTCCTAAATCTCCCTTTCAGTTTTTTTATTCTTTCACCACAACGTGTATTCCACACAGGAGCTTATCTGTCCTCCCTAATCCACTGTGCTGATTCCCCCCCGACTCTACCTCTCCCACCCATTCTCACTCCTTTCTCCCATTCATCCCTTCTGTTCTACTTCTCTGTATCTCCCTCATCTCCCTCTCTCTCTCTCTCTCTGTCACTTTCTATCTCCTCTTCCTCCCTCCCTCCTCCTGCTCCTCCTGCTCCTCTGTCTTGACCAGCCACCTTTCTCTCCATCTCTCTCTGTTTCTCCCTCACTCTAGGTAACCTGAGCGGGGCGCGAGGCAGTCATGCAGAGCGCAGCAGGGCCTGGTCAGCCTGTAATTAGCAGCTGTCAGAGAGAGGCCGAGTCCACCCGCAACCTGGGTGGCATGAGGGAGGGAGGGAGGGAGGAGAGGGGGAGGAGAGGGGGAGGAGTGAGGGGCTGAGCTAGCAATGTGTCCACAACAATTGCAACGAGACCTGCACCCTAAGAATATCTGTGTGATTATAATAGGAACAGTTTCCAACCTCTAAGATGATCCTTGCTTTCGAGAGAGGGACTGAAAATCAGATGAGCAATATTTAACTTATTGATACAATGGCAAACCTGTGCTGAAATGGAAAACAACAATTTGTGATTTTACAGGGAGTGATAATAGTTCATGCTGGGCTGAGCGCAGTAGCTGCATATATCTGCGAGGTGCTGGATGGATGGAGGAACTGTTGTTTGTCAAGAAATGGCTCCAACATGTTAACCTGTAATAAACTGCCGGGCCCATATGTTGACTGATAGTAGCTGTCGCTGATATATTGTTCTTGTTGTATATGTATGCTGTTTGCTATGTCCACTAGTTTTTTCTTACAATTGTAAATTGTTACACTTAGTAATCTGGGTTCATCTCATATTAAAGGGAGGGCAAAAGTTAGCCCCATACATTTTTTTTACATTTCTTACACTATATGTGTTTTGGTAAAAAAAAAAGAAGAAAAAAAGAACATCAGTCAGTGTATTGCTATTAGATTGATTTAACTAGAAAACAACAAAAAAATGCAGCATTAGTTGCGGCTCAGCATGTAACTTCGCCTTGTAATCACAAAATGTAATTTTTACATTTTTATTCTGTATGTTAAACAAACAAGATACAGCATGTCTGCTAGAGTTATTGGTAAGAGTATTTCTGAAGTCTGGACAGTACAAGGTTTGCTTTTTTCCTCTGCTTCCCAACTTTATGCTACGCTACACTAACCATGTCCTCACTCTAACTCTGTTCTGACATGAGATTGATATTTATCTTATCAATACAATAAGTTGGATTTTATCTTACTCTTGGAAAGAAAGAAAATGAGTGCTGAACTATTCTTTATATTTCTCTTCTCTTGTGGAATTCATCATGACAAATTAAGGTTGAAATGCAACCACATAGTAATGAGTGAGGACGTAGCACATGCTAAATACTGTCTTACCCTCTGGAGGGTTGGCTGGGTGAGGTCTCGTAGTGATACAGCCCCTGGTGTGGCTGCATGTCCACTGGCATTGGAGCTCCGAGACCTACTGCTCCCCGTACAGCCTGGAACTGACGCACAAAGACAAGGACATAGTTAGGGTGAAGTGAGGAAACCCAAACAAACCCCACCAAATGAATCTAAACTATACTATACTAGAATGAAATCCAAATACACAAAACACAATTGTGGTTGTGGGAAAAAAACAATATGTAGGATGTTAATAACATACAAAACCAACCCAAGCCAAACAGTTAAAGGGCAAAAAACTTTGAAAAGCCTGAGTCATACTTATTTTAAACAAACATGGTACAAAGCACTAAATCAATTGCGTAAGTAGAAGTAGAAATATAAAAAATCACAGAAGAAAAGTAAACACAGTAAAAATACATTCTGCAGTCAAATTTAAAGAGATATTTACCCATTTGAATCCAGGTCTATGTCATGGCAATGTGGGCAGGATTACGTCAGATCTCTGATGCTCCGTTACGCAGGGATGTCAGCCATAGAAACGGACCAAACACTGTTTATCTGAACACACTGCCCACAATGCCATGACACATACCTAGATTGAAATGGGTAACGTATGTTAACTCATAGTAAGTAAAATACAGGGTTAGAAGAATAAAAAGTTAAAGCACAGAACAATGTTAATGGTACTATACCTGCTTCAATCCATCATGTTTGTGTTTGGAATATAAGATATTAATTGCACAATGTTTTGGAACTTTACTCATTCATATACGAATAACACTTCCCAAAGATATAAAGTCTCATACAAGGAAGTAATATGGAAAGAGATTAAAACAAATAGCAAAAAAACAAGGAGAATTCAGCAACACATTGAACATAGTCTGTGCGTAACATGAGGTACTGATTGAAGGTGAACTAGAGGCAAACACCATTACAGGTATGTTGACAGTTAAATGTGATTTAAAGATCAGTTGCGTACTGGTTTAAGTGTTAATATCTGTCTGTGAATTAAGAGGTGACACTGACATATGTACGTATGATTACATAAAATAAACATTAACATCCCATAAATAGCAACTTGTATTGTTGTAAGGAATAAAGCTCAAAGCTCTGGAAATTGGATTTGTATGTACATTGGAGACTTAAAAAGCAGTTCATGTAATGGTGCGCTGACACACTCCTACAGATTAGATAAAAACCTGATGACACAAACAGTTGGTTTGGCTGTAATCTCTCTTCTCTAAACAAAAGTCGTGCACCTCAAAACGCTGCTGACAGACACTAAAAACCTGCCACACCTTCCCATCCTGGAAAGTAGCGATCACTGTGGAAAAGCCATAGAGAAGAAGAAAATCTGGGTTCTGCCTCAAAGCTTAAAGAATCAAATAGTTACGGGATGCTATCAACACAAACAAAGAAAAAGGAAAGTAGAACAAACCACCCTTTTGCATGAAACTCATACTGAAGATGGTATCTTTAAGCAAGAGTGCATGCATAAGGTAACTCTAGCTGAGAGATCTTAGGAACAAGCACCTGCTCATAACACCCAACCACATCAGTGCATGTACTAATATCCGGGACTGTGGGCTCTTACATGGTTACACAGGTAATTAGGACCCAAAGATGACTGTACATACTGATGTCATAGCTACCACACGTGGAGTAAAGCCAATAATCTGTTTATATTAAAGAAACCAAGTGTGTGTACATCCAGGTAAAATACTCAAGACAAAAAATGACTTAACTGCAGAGCACAAAAGAATTCTGCACAGGGTTTGGCTCCAAATAAATAATCTATTTGATTCTGATCTGAGGAAGATCTTGTAGATCAAAACGTTGCCTTTATGTAAAAATGAAATAAATGATTTATTTGCAGCCTAATCGTGTACCCACCTCCTTTGTGCCCTTCATATAAGTTTTGATCACTTGTCAAATCAACTAAATGACATATTAATATTACCCCATGAGTTAAAACCTGACCCTTTTAATCCTTAACATGCTTGTATTAATTTGTCTCTATTAAAAAAACAATAAATGTATTGATTTAAAAAATCACAACACAAATCTGACTATCTTGCACCATATTATTTACTCTACTCTGTGGAATCAAAATATCCCGCTGTGGCTGTTTATGTGACAAGTGTTCAAACCCAAACTGGGAAAGCTTCTGTCTGCTGCAGATGAAAGCTCTGTGGTTGAGTGAAACAGGTTGCCAGACCTGTTATTTAGTAGCACAAGTGTTAAAAGGGCAGTAGGGACCTATTTAAGCCCACAAGCCACCAGGGGGATTTGATACGCAAAGTTAGCGAGTGGTCAAATGCTGTGGGCAGTCCGAAGCTGATTGCACATATTCAGCGCCTGCTTCGGCTGTGTATGATAATTAGCCGGAAGCGCTAAATAGAGATCTCACTGAGCACCTCAGCTGTCCAGAACTCATAAATACCAAGAAGGGGGTTACCAGACAGCCTGTCACAAACGCACGCACACACATATGCCGGCACGCACGCACACACACACACACACACACACACACACACACACACACACACACACACACACACACACAAACACACCTGTTTGCTACCCCCTGTCTCGCCAGGGGGTAGCATAATAACATAATAATCCAGTGGCCACCAAGTCTGCAGTGTGTGTGTGTGTGTGTGTGTGTGTGTGTGTGTGTGTGTGTGTGTGTGTGTGTGTGTGTGTGTGTGTATGTATGTGTGTGTGCGTGCGTGCGTGCGTGCGTGCGTGCGTGTGTGTGTGTGTGTGTGTGACAGGCGTTTAACTGTGAATATAGCAAAGCAGTTTGTACTTTGTAAGCACAGTGGCAGGTGTGGTACGAGAAGGGAGACAAGTGTATTTCCAATCAGTGCAGTGTATTTGCAGTGTATGTCAGTGTGTGTGTTGGTGAGAGTGTGTTTGACATGATAAATGGTGGTGGATCTCAAAATAGTGGTGAATAATGTATGAGACCACCTGTGCACAAGCAAGCTGGAATTTCTTAAAAAACATATATTTGCGAGTGATTCTCCAGGGAGCAAGGCAGTGAGTGTGTGAGTGTTACTGTTGTAGCTCCACGTACAAACACTCAGCTGTGCGTCGTGTAATTAATTTGGATGATACATAGAGCATGCTCTGATCCAGTGAATTACTGTAAAGCAAGCGCAAAGATAAATTAAATCTACAGAATTCATGTTTACCAAGTCTGAACATCCCTGTCTTATTGGAATTGTTTATATACTAAATTTACACCAGTAAATAAATCAAGATTTCACAAAGAAATTAAATGAAATGTTTCTGATTGACATATCATACCAAGCTGCACAATGTTGATACTATTCTCTAAATGTCAAACAAAAACAAGTCCCAAGTATAATTGTGTGAAACGCATAAATATATATGCATTAATCTACTGTATGTGCATGTATATAGTGCACATACAGTATGTATACACAGCATGTAAGCATGTAGAGATGGATGATTTCATTATGCATGGTGCTGACACAGGTGTTGTGGCATTGTGCTATTTTAGGTAAGTATCTTGTGAGAAACTCTTAGGGAGTTTGCTCCCCGGTGTAATTCTGTGGTGCTGGGTTTAAGAGGGATGGGGCAGAAGCATATTAAAAACCCCAAGGCCATAAATCAAACGGCTAACTAAACAAGTCTGCTCCACTGCGGCACGGTGAGCTGGGCAGGAACCAAGGAGCTAAGGATGAGGACAGGATGTCCAGCCACTTTCTAAACCCAAAACCTCTCCATTCAAACACTCCAGCTTCACAAGCTTGCTACATCACCACCACAAAGATAGCCACACCTAAAACCCAGACACCTGGAACCTCACGCAACCACCTAATCCTCAACATCATCTGTATACAGGAATATGATGAAACCACAGGCCATGATAATAGCATTAGTATATGTGTTTTATGTTTTTTAGAAGCTGACAAATATATTTTAAATACATGGATTGATCATTTATTCTAATAAATATTCTGACAAAAAAAACATAAAGACCACAGAATCCATTAATGTCTAATTTAATTAATGGAGATATATTATTATTTATTATTTATTTCAGTGCTTGAGGTGTGGTGTGTTCGTGCATAACAGAATATTAAAAATCCTCCTGTTTTAAAAAAAAAAGTAAAAGAAAAGAAAAAAACTTTTGAAGGATCACATCTTTGGCCTATGACAACCAAGAGTGACCTCGACAATATCGCCAATCAAGAAACCTCTCTCTGCTATTTCTCTAGAGACAAACTCATGGATGTCTTTTTGTAAGTTAAAGTTAGACGGTATACTGGATGGATGATACAAGCTAAGTTAACCTCAATTACTGGATATTTTTACACAAGCCCAAGAGGGTCTGACTGTGGTCTAGCCTAATAAATTTCCATTCCAGCTTACCTACTTACTCACCAAACCAACACTGCTTACCACCAATAAATAAAATATGGTTTTGTGTCTCTAATGGTCTATTAGTCATTCAATGTCAAAAACCCAAATGCTGCCCTGCAAAAGCTGATACTAACTACAACTACAGATCTAATGTTCTTCATCCTATAAATCAAAAGTTGGATTGAGGCAATAAACCCTTGCTCAGTCCAACATACTCAGCTGTTTTGTTGCTACAGCTTTACTTGGTCTGGTGTGAGCTGTAGCTTATAGTGGTTAACGTATATTAGCAAACTTTACTCTGTTGTAACATTACGGTTATAACATAATTGCCATTTGTGACTATGATGGTGACTGTAAATCTATGACACAGGTCTGTTACTTTACTGCACCTAAAGTGGGCCCACGTGACAATTACAGGACAATATAAATGTGTGAGTGCGAGAGGCTGAAAGGGCTCAAAATGGAATGAATACGAATAGGACAACACTTAGCGTAATGTCATGTTACTGTGGCAACGCCAAAACATGTACGTACAATTGTGGGTTTGGTTTGCTGTTTTTTTTTTTTACTTTCTTCACAAACAAGGCACTTAAGGGATCGACTGTCTGATCTGAACCGCTTTAGAGCTCCTTCCTCACAGAGTCAAACAATCAATTTACTCGTTTTTGTAAAAGAAAGAATATTATGAATAAACTTGGTGTGTAATATAGCCTATGCTAGCATTACTGTGATTGTATGTGTTTTTTATCAACAGTCTTAAATCCTTGTTAATGTTGTGTTTCTTTGTAAATGTAGGCATCACTGATAGTGCCAGGCTGAACACCCATGTGCCAGTTCTCCCTTTTTACTTTTTGTTGTTACACTACTTGGCTTCCCCTGGTAACCCTGTGTTTAATGTCACAACGCTATGAACTGTGGGTAATTTGCCCAGGTAAAGTCTGCAGAAAATCCGGACTTGCGTATAGTGTGCATAAAGGGCTCAAAATGTCTGCAAGAGAGCGCTCAAGCATGTTTCATCATTAAGAGGAAGAATGTTTTCTTTACTACTTTAAATAGACTCACTTTAAGAAACCAAACCACCTTGATTTAATTACAAAATGAACAGGAACATGACCGAACAAATGTGTTCAAGCTTTCTGATGGTGTGAAATTATCTTAATTATTAAATTTGCAAATGTAGTGGCCTTCTTTTTGCTGCATTAGGTGACTCTGTCCTCTGGTACATATTTGTCCCACAAACCTCAGTTCTCAGGTGATAGTTTGTATTTGTGGTATACAAAGAGATGCATTGTTTAGTCTTGCATAGTTTGGCCATTTGTGACATTTCTATAAAGCGTCAGTCCGCCTCCTTGAAGTCTCCAGAGAGGACAGACATTTCTACAGGTCTACAAGACCTGATCCAGGCTCTAATCCACTCTACTCCTACACTCCTTTTCTCTTGGGTGTAACACTAAACTGGGGCTCACACATGTCCCCCCCATGCTCCCTCCCCAGCCAATGCTGAAAGCGGCATTTAATGACAGCCACTCTCCTCTTTAACTAATTTCTTCTCGCTTCTCAGAAGGGCATGTGGGTATACAGCGTGTGTTTGCTGGATAATCTCTTTCTTTATACAACACAAAACAGCCTAAACCAAAGTGTGCACACATCTTTGGAGCATGTCCTGCAGTGTAAACACCCATCTGAAACTATTTTGTCCCCCACCCTCTCCCTCATTCCCTACTTCCCTGCTCTTATTTTGCCTCTTCCATTGCTATGTATCTCTATCTCTGGCTATCTCATAACACCCCCCTCCACTCCCCTGCTGCCTCCACCCTCTCCCTCATTCCCTCTCTCTCCCGGCTCATTCCTGCTCTTGCGACCTCTCCCTTGCCCCTCCCCCTCCTGGCAGAGCTGCAGTCGAGGTGGGTGTTCTCTAGCTGTTATGACTTGAGAGACGATAATGGCAGCTATAATGTAGTCGGCCGTTCCTGATGTGGCTCGGTTTGTGGGGGATTCTGTTGTGTTAGGGCTCGGGGCGGGGCTCGGGCCTTCAGCCAACTACAGTCCAGATTGTACCTCGTTTTCTTCTTAATTTTTTCTCTTTTTTTCCCCTCTCTCTCTCCTAAGCCACCAACTTTTTCTAGCGCTGTTGTTTTCCTTCGGTGGTAAACTTTGTTTTTAAGTTCTGGCTTTGTTTTTCTAACCCCCCCACCCAACACAGACTCTCCTCGTCCCCTGCTTCTCTCGCCTTCCCACCCTCCCTCCCTCCCCTGTGTTTTTACCCCTTTTACCCAGACTCTGAATTCCTCACAGCTGCTGTAATGTGATGGGGGCTAATGGTGTGACCACCGAAAGGCCACAGGGCTGGAGACATCACTGTAATGTACAATAAGCCCTATTCACTGACCTGCTGCAGAGAAGATTAATGTCATATCTACTTGAACAGCTACTTTGAGTTTTATTTAAACAGCTTAAATCACTCTTAAGCCAATGGGGAGAGTTTCAAAAGATACCGAATAAAATCAAAAAAGCAACAAGTCCTCGAAAAGCAGGTATTTACTCAGTAGCCTACAATATTTTAGCAGTGCTACTGTAATCATATCATGTGGGCATTACACAAAATTGTGCTTCGCAAACTAACAATTATCTTACAGTAATATGTTTATATATGCTCTACCTCCCAATTCATTGACATTTGCATCTTTAACCGTCATACAACAATTTTATGATCTAATTTCTTTTTCTTGGTACCTACATACCTTTGCTTTTTATCTTACCTTATTTCTGAACATGTTTATCGATTGTCCCTGTGATTCAACTTTCTTGTTCTTTACTTATAATTTCTTTCTTCTTAGTATATTTCTGTTATTCTTAAATACTATTACATCTTAATGTCAGACATCAACAGCCCGCCTCCATCTTAAACACCAGGGACAGGTGCTGGAATTAAGTCCAGGACTTTATCGTCTTATTGGAGTCCAATGTGTTACTGTGTGAAGATAAGGAAAACAAAGCAAAATAGAAATTTATCTAATCGCACACCCAGTAAACAGGTGTGCAGGAAAATTACAATGTAACGTTTCTGTCATTATTAAAAGAGGACACATTTGAAGAGTTTGGTCAAATACGAATCATAACAAAAGAAACAGGTCATTGCATGAAACAAGAAATTGGCTACTTTTCATTGAGCAAGCATACATAATGTGTTTTATATAACAACATCACTATACAGTACAATGAGGGACAGAAATGTATTAAGTCTGCAAACTTATGCCTGTCAATAAAAAAAACAAGAAAACGATATAGACTACATTGAATAAATGGTAATGTCAAGGACACCCCTAAAAATTTTCACTTCACAGTTTGGGACCTGAAATGAGTGATTGTCCTCACATGACAAAAATACTACTAAAGATCTTTGGTTCAAAAGGGTGAGATTAGACACTGTCATTTGGCAGCTA
This sequence comes from Echiichthys vipera, assembly GCF_963691815.1. Lineage (NCBI taxonomy): Eukaryota > Metazoa > Chordata > Actinopteri > Perciformes > Trachinidae > Echiichthys > Echiichthys vipera. The sequence goes on along the minus strand of NC_139825.1, from coordinate 20,082,661 downwards.
TGTTTAGAAAGAAGAATCCCCAAAGCCCTACACTAATGTTTGCTAGACTATCATGTGGTTTAATACAGTCAACACCATAACCCAAGTTTCAGCCCCACTGATTTACACCTCACGTATTCCTGTACTGTAAACTGTGGGCTGAGGACGCTGCAGCGCTGATGTCTCACTGCTGGGGTTCTCACCTTGTCGAAATGGCAGAATGAAACGTTGATCCCTTGTTGCTACACAGCCGGAGTGACTGATGACAGACATCAGAGCATGAGAGGGCTTGAGAGCGGCAGCTCGACATGACTACAAACAGAAGAAGCGGGAGAAGAGCTAAACCAAGCACAGTAAGAATTGTGTAGAGCAAACAGCAGAAAACAATACCTGGTGAGCCTTTAGTGGACCTTTTTTCAGTTTAGGCAAGCTGAAAGTCAGAATCTTATTCAAAAGGATGAAAAGTTATGCCAACCACAGTTGTTGCAGAGGAAAAGAGGGTCATGTACAACCGTCAAGGGTGTAGAGAGGACCATAGAAGTTGAAGTGTTAGCTTTTTTTTTTGGTGCAAAAAGCACCATAATTTACTCAAGCTGCCTTGTAGAGCAGCACACTGCCTCTGCTGCACATCATGATTACTGTTTAGCCACTTTTGTAACTGTTGCTCTGATCAGTCACTGACTTGGTAGTGTTTGTTTTAAGATTAGGAGTGGTTCCCCTCTCCTTGTTTTCATTTGCCTGCACAAGCACCGTTTTGTACTGCTGGCCATGGAGAAACTTTGCTTTCTCAAAGGCAGTTAAATGTCTAACATTTGTGCGTTCAGGGATTTCAAATGGCAACTTTATCAAGGAGATGGACGTGGTGCCACCAACACATGTGAAAGTGTTTGCGTCCTCTTTACTCCCCCAATAACTCGCTGTTCTTTCAATCCTCCACAATCACACTTTTTTTGTGTCCTCTCTTTAGGCCACCCACCCGTAATCCTGCAAATACCTGTGGTTTCCTGTACCCCGCTCCCTTCCCTCCTCCCCTCTCTCTTTTTCTCCCCACTCACACCTTCCTCCCCTCTCTGTCTACTAAGTAACATCAAAACTCTTGTCTTGTCTTCCCCTATTGTTCTTCTTTTACTACTACTTCTGCATGTAGGTAATGCCCAAACCACAAATATTTCTTTGAACTCCTTTTAAGGAGGAGAAGCGGAGGAAGCAGTGGGAGGAAAAAAGGAGAGATGGATGGATGGATAAAGCAGATGAGGAGAGGTTGATTCACACAGCTGGCTTCCAGCTGTAGACTGAGGCAGTGCGTAGAAAATGTTCAATGTCTAAACAAGTAGGAGCCCAACCCCCATTTAAAAAAAAAAGAACAGAGCTTTGTCATTGTAAGTCAAGCTAGACTCCTCTTCACCTTCACCAGCACTCCTGAATGTCACCCAACTGCTAGATGCTCTTTTCCTCCCTTCCTTTATGCAGCTCTACGTCATCTTTCCTACTGGCTTTTGTCCACTCTGTTCATCGCAGCTGAGGCTTTACTGTCACTGTGGCAGTTAAAACACAAATCAAGGCCTTGTAAATTTTCTCCAGTCAATCATCTCCCTGACACCAACAAAAGGAAAATGTCGTCTGCAGAAATTCACTGGAGGTGGTTACACATTGAAACAGGGACAAAAACCAGATAATAATCTGTTCGGTTTATAGAAAGACCGCAGTGATTATAAGAAAAATAATAATCTTAACAGTCTTGGGTGGGCAGGCGATATTTATAGCCGGCCTGCTGCTACTTATATTCCTTAGCTGTATAACACAGCTGGAAGTGAGGGAAGAGACAGAGGAGGTGGAAAACTCGTGAGGAAAAAGAGACAGAGGAAAGGGAGACAGAGGGGCTGGGGGGGATGGAGGGTGGAGAGTGTGTGGGGGCGGATACCCAACACATGTGTGTGGCTGAGAACAAGACAGACAAATGAAAGGCAGAGAGAGACAGAGAGTGCACTACGTGAGGCTATGTGTTTATGTGTGTGTATTTGTATTCGGTGTGTGGGAAAAACCGCTGCGCAGTCCCTCCAAACGACAACAGCAGCAGACGAGGTCTGCAGTGACCACAGCTCGTTGAGAGCCTCTCACAGAAGGGAAATAAGACACAGACAATACAACCATAAAATCGACTGGGCAGGATTAATCAAGACAGAACCATGTGGAATTTATTGACAGCTTATATTACCATGACTGGGCTTTTTTTTTTCAGGGAGGGAGGATGCTGTACTAATGTGTAGATGTAAAGGCAGCCTCAGGGAAAGGGATAGTATAAATGCAATGATTGGCACGTAAACATGTGGCAATGCAGACAAGCTAACAACAAGTGTATATAGAATGCAAATTCATTTATATACTAAAATTAGGGCCGGGCAATGTGGAGAAAATCAAACACAGTTCTCACAGTCCATACTCCAACTCGACCAATGTTTTATCACGGCCCTCAGCGTCTGATACCTACACATGACACACACAGAGGGAGAGTACTTCCGAGACCACTGCTTCATCTTGAGTGGATAACGTCAAACTAATTCATCAAGGGGCGTCCGGTGGCACATTGGTTAGAGCAGCTGCCCCGTGTAAAGAGGCTGAAGGTCCTTTTAGGCAGCGGCAGCAGGTTCGACTCCGACCTGTTGCCCTTTGCTGCATGGCTACCCCTTTCACTCACCCCATTTCCTTTCTGTCATATCTAATAAAAGGCTTGACAAACTGCCCAAAAAGTCATTGAAAAAATAATATATAAATAATAATAATAATAATAATAATAATAAAAATAATAATAATAATAATAATAATTCATCAAGACTCTGGGCAGAAGTGGCTGGTATATTGGCAAGTATCAGCTCGCAAATTACATTTGCAAGCATTTTTTACATTTGCAACTTTTATCAGCTAATGTTAGAAATCAACACCAGATTCGTGAAGGGGAGTTGGAGCTAGCCGGCTAACCTTAGCTTGCCTGTCAGCTACCACCACAAATAGAATTTGATTCTGTGGTAAACATGGCAGCTGTTTCATTAGAACAGCATGATATGAATAAACTTTATGAAACATAACATGAACAAAACTTTAATACATTGTCTTCGAACATTATTTCTGCCTGAGTCACATAGATTTTCACTGGCAATGGTTGTTGACAATTAAAGACTTCAAAGACATCAAAAAGTCCATCTTTTGTCATTTTTTTGATAAGACCTGTAGTGGCAGAAAGCTACATATTATACGTTTAAAGTCAACCAGCTACTATCATTTAAATGACAAGCCACTCCCCCGAACCTTAAGTCTCAGTTAAGTTTTTTTTTTTTATGCCTCATGATGGCTGTTTGCTGTAAATTCAGATTAGGAATTTCAGTGGACAACTTGGCAGTTTAATGTGAAAGTGAGATTGAAAAAATATCTTCATTTCGTAATGTAAGAAAATATGTCACAATTCTCAATACATCAGGGTTAAAATGATCCCAATTTAAACTTGACAAATCTGATTAAGAACTAACTAAACAAGACTGAAAATCTGACCAAGCATTCAATGCCAACTTTGATCTCTCATAGGCTGGTCTTTGCCATTTGCAGACATGTTTCAATAGCCACTTGTCGCTGCTATTTGGCGCTGACCATGTGCAAAAATTGAGCTGTCACAAACTTAAGTATAACTGTCCCCATATTGTAAGAGCAGATGTTATAAAGTAAATGTGTGTAGACAGTTGAGCAGAAAGTCATCAGAAACCCTGCTACAGTATGTCTCACATCATAAACAAAATTCTCCATAACAAACCAGTCTCTCTCTCTTTCTCCTCAGCATGTAAACTGTATTTAAATTCGTCCCAGCAGCTGAACACACATGTAGAGACTTGTCTGCCTCAGTTCACAGTCAGATAAGCGGACGGGCACGACTGTGTTTGTGTGTTGACCCCTGATAGGGGTCATTGTATTATACAGTGTTATATTATCACTTTCACGCTTGTGCTTCCCCCTCAACTTGCCTATTCTCTCTCTTCTTTCCTTCTTTTTCCATTTGTCTGCTCCCAGTTGTCTCCTCCTCTCTGTTCCTTCCTTATGTGTTAACATTTTACAGTTTACAGTTGTTGGTTCGTTGTAACGCCTGCTTTGTTTGTGTTTTTGCAAAAACATGCAAGACAATGCCCGCTTTCTTCCGTTTTATTCCTGTGCTCAAATTTGTCTCAGTCCACAACTCATCCCCCTCGTGTGCCCACTGGGGATCTGCAGTAAACTAAATCAATTGAGACTGACTGCTGCGATCTGTTGTTACAACACAGTAGGGATGAAAATGATTCTTCTTCCCTCTGCTTTCCATTTACTTACACAAACCTCATCGATTTACATGGTGAACAAATTACAGAGGAGCTATTTGGATCATATACACAGAAATACAGTAAAATGTGCACTTCTTCTGTGTGGTCCTTCTCAGAGCTGCTGACTTCATAACTAATATATCGCAGGCGTTTAGTTTAATACCCAGATGTTGGTAGGGGCAAGGCATCCGGGCCTGTGTTAGCTTTTAATTGGCTGGGATCCCTGAGCTGGTGTTTGGGGCTTAGCATGTGACTCAGGGAGACATACACACTCACACACACACACTCACAGGCGAAAGCATCCCCACACACAGATAAATGCATACACACACTTTCCCTGAACGAATGAAAGGCTTCGCCGGGTTCAGTATCATATGCTGTCAGGAAGAGACTAGTCATGGCTGTCCAGAGGAGTCTACAAACTAAACAAACAGACAACACACACACACACACAACAAGTTACATCTTTAAGATCCCAGGGCCGACTGACGCCAAGCAGCAGCTGTGATATACTGAGTTGATTATAATAATAATAATAATAATAATAATAATAATAATAATTAATAATAATTATTATTATTGCAGTAGAGTCACAAATTGAATATCCACACAAGGATGGTGGTGTGTGTGATGCGTGTGTGTAATGCGTGTATGTGTCTGTGTGTGTGTGTGTGTCTGTGTGTGTGGGTGTGTGTGCATGTGTGAAAGAGTGAGTGAGTGAGTGAGTGAGTGAGTGAGTGAGTGAGTGAGTGAGTGAGTGAGTGAGTGTTTTAAGTTCCCACCAGGGCTGTAATTAAGTGGCATTAACATAACTAAAAGGCAACAAATCAGCTTATCAGTTGGCTGTGACTGGGGGCGAGGAACTTAAACCACACACATATAAACACATACACATACACTAATGCTGGCACACATTCACACAGAAAAATAATACACTTCTTATAACCACAGTTTAGACTTTGCTCTCAAATAAACAGATACACATATGAACATATGAAAAATCCCAACAATCTGAAATGTGGCTTATTTAAATTGATTGTGAAATCAATCTTTAAGTTGGTAACACATTTTACAAGATTTTCAAATTTTCTTGTGGCTGACCCCGCACTTCACCTTCCACCATGTTTTTGAACATGATCTGGCTGTGAAAAAGGGCTGAATGAGCGATATAGAGGTAAGCATTTGTGCAATTCTCCAGTCGTTGCCGGACTTTCCTTTGTGCATGTTGGTGTTTGCTGGATCAGTAAAATATATTCAGTAAATGTTATGAATAATTTAAACAATGTTTGACATTCTGTTATTGCAGGCAGTCAAGACGCTAAGTTTTGATTGGCTAATGAAGGTTTAAGATACAATGTGACTCCCACACACTACTGGACACACTGATTGTATCAAACATGTTTAATCCAAATCAGAGGGGCCCTCGCCTAATCAAGGATGTCAAGATTGAAGGACCTCACACTATATGAAACCAGGGAAGATGAATGTTTATTCATATTAGTTTCTCAGTGCATGGCTTTCCACGGCTGCCATCACACATCCGAACAACTCAGGATGAAATTTAATAACTAAAAACAACACACTGCTTACATGGCTACTTAGCAGCCTGTAACATCCCCGCCCTACATTCAACAGTACTACCTGTGGTTGAATCGCAAAACAGATATAGTGTTTAGTTACATGTTCGTGTGGGTAATGTACGGTGAAATCAATCTGTGCCTAATTTTGGTACTTGAGAATGCACATCAGCACATGCACACACTTTTCTGTCCTCTCCTGCATGTTTGATACAGACGGAGACGGAGTGACACTACGTGGCCTCTGCAGATTATTCAAGTCACAGTGAGTCAGGGCAATGGCGAGCCGAAAGCGATCGAAGTGTGGTTACATAGTATAATAGGTACCAAATTCCAGGCAACACTACCAAATTCGGTCCAGTATCCAACCCTACCCCGGGATAAGCGGTTGAAGATGAATGAATGAATGATCCAACCCTAGCACAAAGAGGAGTTTTAGGCTGGAACCAGTGTCAGTTCCTACATCAGATCTTATTTGTTTTATCTTATTTTCCTTTATTTGTAGGGCGCTTGCATGTCTCAGTCATGGAACCACTGAAGCCAGATGCAAGGCAAGGAACGGATAAAACAAAGGTGTGCACTGTTTCCACACAAAGCAGACTCAACAGGTTGCAAAAACTGTCATCTAACAGTGCTGGACACAGAATAGAGTTGGAATCAGCTGCTCAGAACCTGCCAGAACAGTCACTGGTAATTGCCAGCAAATTTCACTAAGCATCTCTGTTGTTTTTGAAGCATCACTGTCCACACATAATCAATGCTACTGGTTTGCATTAACATTCGGTCAAAGATAGGCCACGTGAAGATGTTTGCATGTTTTGTCAAATGCTACAGTTTCTATGTCAAAAATGTCAGCAGCTTGCTGCTATTTGTGCATGTAAACAATGATTGTATCTCATCCATGAGGAAGGGGCTCCCTTTCACTGTGTCTCAGCCCTAAATTCCAGTCTGTATCTCCATGCAGTGCTTAGTGATGCGCAGGGAGCACACGCACACACACACACTCACGCGCGCGCGCGCGCGCACACACACACACACACACACACACACACACACACTCACTCTCATGGACTCTCAATCATATAAAGGCAAACTGTATACACTTATTTATACACACACGGAAAGGAGGTGTAGCCCCTTGCACACACAGATATACACACATGTATACAAACAGATACACACGCACAGGGGTCCGTTTCACAAAGCAGGTTTAGTGAAAACTCTGAGTCTGTTAACCCTGAAATGAGGGAAACTCTGAGTTTTCCGTTTCACAAAGGGAGGTAACTCAAACCAGAGACAGAGGGGTAACTCTAGCCTGTTTCACAAAGAGAGGTAACTTAACCTCTCGGTCAGTTACCATGGTAACATGCTCTCTGAAACTAACCTGGTCGGGACCAGGTTTTTCTCAGCAAACCTTGAGTTTCTCTCTGTCTCCGCCCTCTTTCAGCCACACACGGTGTTTGATTTCCTCATTCATTCAGTCAGCGGGCGAGTTTTGGTGTAGTATAGTTCTGTCGTCTGTTTTTTCAGAGAATCATTGCAAAAATCAGACATTAGAAGTTATATTAGGTGGCGACTATTTCACTACCATGGCATGTCCTTTTCACAATGATCCTGTGGATGAAGGTGCAGAATTACTGCGCAGAGAATTAAATATTCGTCGGGAGATGATTATCAGACGTTCTTGCATTTCCAGCGGTTATCTTTTTGAGCGGTACAGTTTCACGCCACAGTCCATCATTTACATACACAACCTCATCCCTCCTTACATTTCCAACATTATCAACCAAGTCAAGTCATGCTCTCATATCCCAGCAGATATTGTGTGTTGCGCTGCGTTTTTTTGCAAATGGGAGTTTTTTTTACAACATATAAAACAGCCACTTACGGTAATATTTACTCTACAGTAAAACATGCTCAAAATGAGGCGTCACCGTGAGATTGTGCCGATGTTTTATCTGTTTGAACAATGTTTTTATGTTTCATCTTAAGCTGCTGCCAAGTGCGCTTCTCCCCCGTGGGAATGCACCTAAATTAAATAAATTAATAGACTCCCACTCAAGCAGTTCTGTGATATTATTGTGATTGCAAAGGACTACATTTAAACTTACGCACTGACCCGAGCCGCAATGTTCTCCCACGCCGTCTCCCTCTCTTTTGCTGCTGCAGCGGTGTTACACTTTCGGCGAAAAACATGCTCAAACTCCCGTATGAGCGCATTATAATTTCCAATTCCAGTGGTAGCGTAGCCCTCCTCTTCCACTTTGCCATGGTGACTCGTCGAATCAGGGCTCCATTGATGCTGTCTTTTTATACTTGTGGTGCACGCGCTTAACTCCAGGTCAAACTACTCCGAGTTGATAAAACTGACGCAAATCAGCTGTTCTAGAACCGAAAGCTCAGAGTTTCCTATCTCAGAGTAGATCAACTCAGAGTTCAGGGTTAGACTCATAGTTTGTTGAACCTGCTTTGTGAAACGGACCCCAGGACGCACACCTTGTGTGTGTCCTGCTCTATTACTGGAGGATTTTTCAAACAGTCCTTTTACATTGTAGGTGCCTTCATCAGAGCTTTCATCACTTGTTGTTGTGCTCCAATCACATCTGAAAAGAAAACTACTAGACTACTACAGTAATGACAAATTAAAGTCAGTCTATATAACGTTTACCTCTGTGGCAACTTTTTCTTCAGTCAGTTCCTTAATGCTGCCTTAGTGTAATGTAGGAGTAACCATAAAAACGGCTGTAAATACAATTATCCTCAACAACCAAGTCATAATTATGAGTGGAAAATCAGATTTTTAGCGTAAGGGTATTTTGAAACTATGCAATCTTACAACAATTATTTGATGATGTGACTACTTGCAATGGTAATCATTCCCATATGGTATAACTAAGAGTAAGTGGAGCGGGACCAAAAGCAAGAAACATTTCTTTATGTAAGGTGATTTGTGTTTGGCTGTTGCGTTAACAAATGCAAACTCCTAAACTCGGTTAACTGACTAGGTGACATCAGTTACACAACAAGAGCAAACTAAAGTTAATAAGCTAATGTTAAAGCTAAAGTAGTAGCGAATGACTCCCTCCCTCTTTCCCCACCTTCTAGGGCTGTCCCGATTACCATTGCTTGAGCTTC